>NC_084822.1:38037901-38306382 GCF_958449725.1 Rosa rugosa
CTCAAATAACATTTCAAGAATAAAGTTTTAATCGAACTAGATTTAGGACTATGAAAAATGTGGTTTTGACCTTCATTCAAGATTCTTGTTTTAGTGTATGTTGCATTTTAATTTCCTCATCAACAAAATTCTAAGATTACTAATTTTTTTTAGGGAAGTAAGATTACAAATTTACTATATTAAAGAACTTTAAGGAATAAGCTTATTATAATCTTGCTTTATCTTCTGTTTATACCTTCTTACCAAAAAAAAAAAATTCTTCTGTTATCTTCATGTCTGATAGTTGTTTAAAAATTTTTTTTTTATATAAAAAGGATATAATATTTATTTCAAAAAAACCAAAAAACATTATCCTATCTCCACGGCCTCAACATGGAATTCTTACCACTAAACTACAGCCACAGCGTTGTATGTTAAATTCAACATAATCAATAAAACATTGTGTATTTCTTTAAAGTCCACGTAACAATTACTTAAGAGCAAGCAATAAGTTGGGGGTTTTCTCTTTAATTTCTTCTTACCCTTAAGTCTAGAAATAAAGGTTGAGGTCTCTGATTGAAATTATTATGTCTTTCAGGATGTGCCGCGATAGACTCTTTAATTTCTTCTTACCCTTAAGTCTAGAAATAAAGGTTGAGGTCTCTGATTGAAATTATTATGTCTTTCAGGATGTGCCGCGATAGACTCTTTAATTTCTTCTTACCCTTAAGTCTAGAAATAAAGGTTGAGGTCTCTGATTGAAATTATTATGTCTTTCAGGATGTGCCGCGATAGACTCCCAGTCCCCACAAAGTAAATAGAAAAGAAAAGGTCTGCAAAGCAAAATGATACGAAACGAAATCTCATCACGCATGCAAAAAGGCAAAATAGACCATCTTATGGTTTAGGGTGCGGTAGTAGTATTGGAGCTATAGCGATCTACATGGACCATGGTCTCACGTGGTTTAGGGTGCAGTAGTAGTACTACTTTCTACTAGTATAGATGATGAGACTAAACTCATCACACGTATGTGTGAGAACGTTTTAAACATATAGATCTCACGTGAGATATTAAAAACTTTATCCTTAAATTTGTAAAATTTGTCGACCTCCACCTAAAATTCCACATAGTTTCCACGTGCATGTCTGCATCAACTTGTACCATTCATCAATATGCATCACAAATATTATCATGACGCAGTCGAGGTCGACGTTGGCCGTCCAGATCTCTATACATTACTGTTCTCCGTTTCATTAGGGGAAGAAATCTGCTGTCCCTAATACCCTGTGCCAAACCTGTCCCCATGCATTCATTGGTCCATAAAGATTAAGAAAATATTTTTTTAATCTTTTGTTCCATATTTTATTCTTTGTGGACCAATGAATGCATGGGGACTGGTTTGACACAGTATTTTTGGGGACAGCAGATTTCATCCCCTTCAGTAGTTTCTCCAATTTATTCTCATTTATATCTCTCGGCCACTCGCCAGCAACCATGTCAGCTAGCTGTTCCTCTCTTAATTAATTACTTGGTTACTTTTCAGATCATTATTAATTGGACACTGTATACTTGACGATCGGATGACATGATTGGATTACATCACCGCCATGAATGTTTGGCAATAATAGCAGACCATCTTTGTCCTATTTCCTTCATATCATATTTATTTGTATAAGGGGGCGGAACCAAGATTTGACATCTGGGTCCAGACATATATAGTATATAATATTAAAATTTCGCATGTATCCAATTTCCTTTGTCCTATTTCCTTCGTATCCTATTCATTTGTATCCTGCATGCTTACTACTTGTGGCCCCTAGTCCTTAGTCCTCACCCTATTTTTCGCCGATCCGGTTTCTCCTTCTGTACGTTTACAAATCATCTTAAAAATAGGACAAAAACAACTTTAGATCTCAATTCGATAAGTTAATATCGTGACGGATGCTTTTACCTACTTTCATTATTATCAAAATATAATTCAAAGTAGTCTGAATTAATTATATTCATCATCTACCGACATATTAACAATAGTTGAAGAGCCATAAACCCTTATAAAATTTATACAATATCACAATTTTTCCGTGTATGATAACGCATTCCCACACATCATTCCCCCCTCCCAATTTGTTATGAATTTTCAAGTCATACACAAGGAGAGGAGTACTTGAGTCCTAAATATATAAGAAATATACATATATGTACACACTATATATGTATGTTGCATACACGTGTAATGTACTTCAAAGACAATACGCTATTACGTAATTCTGAAGAACAAAAATGAACACATTATGTAGCTGCGTAGCTACCTTGTATGCAACTTTATATTGTTCTAACTTAATTCTGAGACCACAGATTCCCTTGCTTCTCTCTTGAATCTACAAATAATATGCCAATATGTGAGGCAAAAGAATCGTGATTTAGGACTATGGAATGAGCAGATCCCCGATGCAGCGCTCTTAGATGGTTTTTTTTTTCTTCTTCCAAGTTTCTAAAGTTTTTTCGGTTACAAATGATTGAATATAAAATACAGAACTTAATACATTGAGTCATTGATAATTAACTACTCGAGAAGCTTATTGCAGGTGCTAACACTTGCAGCTGCAGCAAGATGCCATGCATCTTACCCATCGTTCTTCCCCAAAGTACTCAAGTGCTTAGACAGTAGAGCATATGATGAAGAATACGAACCGAATATTTTAAGTCAGGCTTTCCACAAATAAATCTAAGCTTTTATTATTAGGATTCTTATAATTATTAGGATTATTTCTTTAGGATTCCTTAAAGATATTCCTATTTATTCTAGCCTCCTTATATATAGAGGCTTTTGTAGTCTTTTATTTTCACTAAAATATTTCCCGCGCTTTGCTGCGGAATTTGTTCTCGTGTATAAATTAGAACGATAAAATACAAAAGGGAAATAATTACACATTATTGAAATAGTGAAAGAGTTATTATACATTTTACATAAACGTTAGCTGTACAAAAAAGCTGGGTGCTTTAGTTGGAGCTATTAACATAGTAAAAGTAGCAGCTGCATGCAGTATATTGAAAGAGGTAGCTGGTTTAGTTATAAGACTTGGAAAAAGCTCCTTCTGGAGTTTGTTCAAAAAAGTGATTGCTCCAGTTGTCGCTGTACAAAATGCTCTAGTTGATTGCTTCAGTTTCAGCAGCTCAAAATGTTGGAGTTGGTTAGCAAAAGCTGCGCAAAATGCTGGAGTTGTTGTTGGAGCTGGCTCAAGGCATTGGTTCTTCCAGTTATAGCTGTACAACAATAGTAATTTATGTTTAGTCATTTTTCTGCTTGCGAGGCTGTGCTTTAGTTCCTGATGGTGATGATGTTGCTGTTCCATGTTTACCTTGCCTGTCACTTTTTTTTTTTTTTTGGTTAATTGCCTGTCACTTTAATACAAAGAAAACAGAGTTAGAGCTACAGGAAGGAATTTGGAAATTGCATTTTGATATAAAATAGAAATAAACAGTCAGAGAATTTGATAGCATATTGTTTCTCTGAATGAATAACACAGTTTTAATTAAATCAGAAACCAAATGAAATATCAAATTTTAGTAACAGAAGACGTGCAACTATATTTCTACACATGTATTGAGTACTATACCATTTCAACTATATTTCTTTGATGCCAATTTTTTGAAAAATTTTATTTTCTTACAATACCCTAAACACTTGCAGAGACTATGAAGATCATGAAGCCCTATCTCAAAATTAAACCCCCAAACACCTAAAACAGATAAAACCCAGATGATATTCCAGACTCCAGAGTCCAAATTGGCTCTGAAATTAAGATCACAGCCACCCAGACCTTCAACAGAGACATTAAGATCAAACAATCAATGATCCCAAAAATGCAAACAGAGCAAACCCAAAAACTCGAGAGAAAAAAAAATTACAAATACCCACAACAGATCAAGTCGCGATTCTGGGAAAAAAAAAATACCGATTGTTGTGCGCAATCAAAACGAAACCATGACAGCTTTCCGTCCCCTCTTCCTTTTCTCCGAGTTATCTTATCTACCTTCTTCCCCTGTTAATTTCATATATTACCAATCAAATGACTCCAGCTCTTCCATTAATCTTTTGTAAAACACACTCTATATTCCAACTGAACAAAGCAATTCGTAATCAATTAAAAGTTGTGAACATGAATGATAAAAAATTCAGACCAGGTATGAGAAAACATAAATTTGAAGGACTGATACCAAGTATCAGCCATTAAACAGAATTCACAAATTTTGATGGCAATCTAGATTTGATACAAAGTTAATAAATAACATATAAAAAATTGAAGTTGCAAGCAAATTTGATCATAACTGTTATGTTTAAAACTAATTGAAAAGATGCAAGGTTGATCATAACTGTTAGTAAAAAATTAAAAATCTTTTTGATTATTAACAACAATGACGTTCCAAAATCGATCCAGAATTGATGGAAAGTTGATAAACCGACAAAATCATTTAGTTTTATGATTTCTAGTTGAAATCAAATTTACTCACCTTTGATGTAGAGGATACAGAGTCACCACTTGTTTGTTCGTGCTTCCCAATTGATTTCAGCTTTTGACAGAAAGGCAAGGCTGCAGAAGATACTGTTTAAAAGCATGTTACTGGTATAAATAAAGTGAAGAGCTGGTTTTTAGTTTAGTTAATTAGTAGATGCAGATTAACAAACCAGTGAACAAACGATAAAAAATTGGTTGGAAAGAGCATGATTGATATTATTGATAAGCTATCATTTCACAATTTAATTGATAAGAATTTGGAAGAACCAAAACTTTTTGTCATTGTAAAGTACAAAGTTGATACAGGTGATTAATTTTGGTACTTATTTGTGTTTTAGTTCTTCTGCAGCTTCATTGTACTAAATCTTTACTAATGAAGAAAATTTAAGTTGTTTTTTTCTCATTGAAAAGAGAAAGCTGTTTGGACCAAAAGCCTAAGTGTTAAAGTGTAACGATTTTCAGTTTTTCCAACATATATGGATGAAAACGAAGTCATTGTAACCAATCTGTTTCTATAAATTTGTTTCCCTCTCTTCTTGTTCCCTAACATGACACACACCTGCACTCTAACTAATACTTTGCCATAGTGCCAAATTGAATATTTCTAACTACTATGGAATGGAGTATATTAAACAAAAGTATATCTCTTACATCAAAATTTGTTCTTAGTTAATTCCAAAAGAATGAAAAGATATATAATTCTTCTTCACATGACTTACTATTCAGCTGAGCAATAGAAAAGACCTTTACAGATTACAACTCTAAAACAATTCTCTCTTTAGCATATATACAAAATGCTAACCTTGGAGCAGAATCCTTAAACTGTCAAACTTCTGCGTCAAGAAGTTTAAAAAACTGGTTTTCCCAAGCTCTTGAGTATATGCAACTTTCGAGTCTGAACTACATACAAACAGAAAATTACATTTTCAATGCCCAAAAACAAATAAAGAAAAAAGAAACAGTAAGAACAATAATCAATGAGTCAAGAAAATGTGAAACACCACACATATAGACAATAGCCACATAACAACTGACATTAAGACCTTCAACAGACAAAACTCCGTTATTACATATAATTATGATTGATCGCAGGCCATCTTATAAACAGGATCTAAACATATAAAAACTATTTGAAATTGACTGCTCTGAGATATTGCTGCCTTTATATACCTATTTTTGACATCGATTTCCAGACATGCATACCTATTTAACAACTGTGCAACTTTTAGACCATGATCCTATTTACAACAAATAAAAATAATCATGCAGTAAACTCTGAGACCATGATGCATTTACAACCACATATCCAGTAGATAAACACAAATGATATATCTCCATAGTTTAAGAGTTGAATAAATAAAGAACAAAGCATGGTTGAATTCAGAAAAGGATTTTACATGCACTATTGCAGTGAAGGAAAATAAAAACAGAGCAACTGATATTGCTGAAGGTCATACCTTCTGTGAAAGAAACCAGATTTCCAAGTTTATTGCGAGCAATTGAAACCGGATTTCCAAGCCTTTTGGGAGCAATTCAACCTTAGAAAACTGCAAAACCGTAAGATCTCAATCAAAATCACTAATTCCCATACCAAAATTTCATTATAGATCTCGTCATATTTCATTTTCAAGGTAACAAATAAACATGCATAAAGAAAAGCACAAATAAAAAATAACAATAGGTAAGCGTAGCAGAAATCACAATAGATCATATTTTCTTGTCCAATTAAAAAAATCACAATAGGTAAGCATTGCAGAAATCACAATAGATCATATTTTCTTGTCCAATTAAAAAAAATTACAAAGCTATTAGCAGGAGGAACAACACTAAAGAGTTCATAACTTTTGAAACAATAGCATCAGTATGATAAATTTGGCCTAGAAATTACCTTCACCTTTTCCCAATCAGCCCAACCAATCGCCCAGAACCTCTACCTGCAATCAAATACAAATTCCTCAGAAAGTCAGAAGCAAACTCTAATCAAACCAATCAACCCCCACTCTCTGTCAATTCAGCTCAAAAATGAAAGAAACCGATGAAATTAAACACACCCAGAACAAAAATCAGAGCATGTGTGCTCTGAAACTCCTTTCAGAAAATGCAGAATTTTCAACTAATCAATTAAAGAAAGACGAATACAATCAAATACCACACCTGTTCTACTTGTTTTCAACCCAATCTTCTCGTCACAAACTGGACCCAATCAAAACGCAAAACACTGGATACAAAACAAAAAGAAACAAACGCCGATTATAACCACTACAAAACTAAAAGAACACATATCAAATTGAAGAAAATCAGCTTAAACTGTGTTGCTATTGATTCTACCAAATCAAATCACATCACGCTTTCACGATGAACCCAATCTTCTAGGTACAAACTCCAGTTACTCAACACGCTTTGGTGAAAGAGATCGAACACATATATTGATATATATGGGTAGAAAGGAGACTACCATATTATTATCCCAAAAAAAAAAAAAAGAGATTAACTTTCTTATGAAAGCTAAATAACTGCTGCCATTTAAATAAAAGGTTACACATGAATAAACACAATTAATAAAAATAAAAAAAGTGCAGTAGCTTACATCAGGTCAAGTGTGTCTAATGAACTCCATAATGTGATAAAATCTATCCTCTCCTTCTCAGTTGATCCCTGAAAAAAGATCATAAGAAATATAAGGACATATAGCTGAATCTATTTGAAAATCACTTCTCAAATTCATAACAGTAGAATACCAAAACAGATTGTCAATACTACTTTACTCCAATGATTCTATAATTGACAAATAATAGATTGCTCTGTCTACTTTCTTAGCATAAAAAACAATGGAGAAACAGCAGAAAGCAAAGAACTTTGTTCTCAGAAATAAGTCAATAACTCAGCTCAAAAAGGGCTTACCAACAGTAAAAGTAAATCTCAGAACACCACTAAAGTTCTCACCTTTTTGACCCAACGAACAAAAAAAACCCAGAAATCATCAAAACCCTTAGAAACGGTTTTTCTTTATCACACCCAAAACCGAGAATTCCAACACTGACACAACTCAAAAACCAAAACCAAACAAAGCCAACAAAACTCAACTAATCAAAACGCAGCTGGGATCAATAAGAAGACTTGGGTCCAAATTGAACACAAATTTAATAACCCACTGATCATTTCGATGTCACTAAAATTTAGTTTTCTTTTAAAGAGAAAATTTCTGAGTACGCATGAGCAACAAATTCAGAAAAACAAAAACAACTTCATACCTCAGTCCCTTTGATTTGATAATGCGTTGCTCCTCCTTGAAAATTCAGCAACTTCAAATTATCTACAGATTCGTTCAAAATCAATAACAATCTCAGCCAGGTCTTCATCACCAACAAAACCAAGTATTGAGTGAGTTAGAATTCAGAAAACAACAGAGATTAAGGAGTTTACAACCTCCAATACTCTAATGATTCTCTAACCCAGAATTTAACACAACCGAAACACCACACATACCTCAGTCAATTTGTCTCCACACTGCGCTCATCTCCTTTCCAAAATTTTCAAAATGAATAACAATCTCAGCAACGCCTGCATCACCCAAACCAAAATCAGCGACATGCAAATATTCAGAATGAACTCGAAGAAATTCTCCAAAAAAAAAATGTACTGTACTCTCCTTCTGGGAAGCAAACCTGTCTCAACCCATCTCTCTCTATGTTTCTGCGGAGCAAAGAAAGAAAGAGACGATGGCTCAGGGATTCAAACTTTAACAGAAGTCTTACAAAACCCAGATAAAAAAAAAATTTCTCAAACCTTGGGATTCAACAGTGAACAAAACAATCACAAACAACCCAACAAATCTTTCACGAAAAAGACTCATCAAACCTACCTGAGTCCCTGGTTTTGATACTTACTGCAATAGCAGAGCCCAAGTCCTAAATCAGGTAAAGAGCTCACAGTGAGGAGAGCGAGAAAAGGGAAAAAAAGGGGACTGCAGGAACCAAATAGAAATTCGCAGATCAAAAGCAAGGAATGATTTGCAGGAGCAACAATCCACTCTCTCAATCTGGTTATGTGACTAAAGAAGAAAGAAGAACCGGCGCAGGTCAATTTTTTTTGGCTGTAGAAGAAAGAAGAAACCTGAAATTATAATAGCAACCCAAGGGAAAAAGCGTCAATTCATGTAAAAATACCAATATGCCCAGATGACATCATCTCAGACAGCAGTCACTCTTGAAATATAACAGAAAAGCAGGGACGAAAACGTCTTCTCCACCCCTTGATGAACAGTAGTAACAGTGAACTCACCTTTCAATATATGTATGTATAATAATTGAGTTAATAAAAATTGAAAGCTTTTGCTTCCCTCCAGGCTTGTGTGATGCAACCTAACCTTAGGTGTGATGCCTAAAAAGAATGATGAAGAATCATTTTAAGTCAGGATTTGAAAAGTAGTTCAAATAAATCTAGGCTTTTATTATTAGGATTCTTATAATTACTAGGTACCAAACCCCGCGCGAGCTGCGGGTATATGTTATTGTCTGAATTTGGTAAAACAAAAGGCAACCAGGCCAAGTTTGATGTTCAAAGTTATGAGACGATAATAGAATACACTAGAAATGACGCCCGCGCGTTGCTGCGGGGTGTTCAATGTTTAACTACAGTAAACACAAAAATTTGAAACATTATATAAGTAACCAAAATATTTCTTACCGTTACAGATTTGAAGACATACATATTGAAACAAAATAGTTAGGCTTAGAATAAACTATTTTACGTCAAAGTACGCACCAAACCTCAGATCACTATGTAGATACCTCAAGAAAGAATTCAGTATATTCTATTAACGAAAGATAAGCAACTTTATGTATGCAACTTACTGAATTGCTGAAGCAAAGGATGTAGTTTTGTAGCTAACACAACCAATACTTTGCAATGTGAAAGTTGTCAATCAATGTGAAGTGGAGATTGACCTGCTTGATAAAGAGATTATTGTTAGAAAAAGAATTTATCGCAGACTTGGTAGGGTAAACAAAGGTAGTAACTAAATTTAATCATAATTACCTCTGAGCTATATTAGTAATGTGCTTTTAAATTCTGAAACAGCCTTCTTTTGTGCACTATAGTTAATGGCCTAAAAACAAACATATAAGTTACTCATATAAGTTACATGTATAATGGAGGATTCGAGATTCTCTTTTTGGCTTTTGAGATATCTCAAACGTCTTTCAATACGCTCCTGATCAAGCGGAGTTTTAGTTATGGTTCTGTTTGTTCTATATACAAATTTACTCCTATAAGCTTTTGTCCAACCAATGACTAAAGATCACATTATCAATTTCACGTTAGTCAAATTCATACCTTCCCTTCAACATACATGCCGGTAATATGCAACTTCGCCCAAATTCCAAAGCCGAGCCTTTCTTTAGCTTGACAGCAAGTATTCCAAGCATATCATCAGCTATCAGAAAATTTATTCCCAAGTGCAGAATCTGCATTCAGTAGACTATAATACTTAAGCTTGGCTCAGTTCTAACTTTTAACACTGCAAGCACAAAGAGTACATGAAAACAACTGGCTAACACACTGGAGAAAGTAAGGCATACCAAATGGTTATCACCAGTAGACTGGCGGAGAACTCTCATCTCTGAACATGGATGGGTTCCTTCTCAAATAAAGGTACTGAGCTACGCCTTTAATCTGGAAACATAACCACCATGTTAGAGTAATTTATAGGTATCACCAGATAAAGATTTATGGGTAGTTTAAACACATATACACAACTTAAGTGAATCACTACAAAATTAAAATCCCCTTTAATCAATATAGTAATTACTAATGCAAACCTAATATAAGTGGTACAAAATTCTGAATGCTTCTGTGAGATGCTGATGCAACATAGAACAGAAAGTTTTTGCCGCTAACGTTAACGTGGATGCTTACAGTAGCAATTATATTCATAGTGAGTAGCTATAGCTATTGACATCCCAAAAATCTAAATAAAAATTTCTAAAAAATGAGTAGTTATGTCAAAGATTAAAAAGTAAAAGCATTCTAAAGATCAAGCATCTAAAACTTGCACTTGTATCCATAGAGGAAAGACTAAAATACATCAATTTGTATGAAAATACTATCAGAAATCCAAGATTCTGTTTAGTAAGTTGGTACCATTTTAATAAGTTGGCACCAACTATAATATGTTTTGTAGTTACGTGCTAGTGTTAAAATTTAAAAACATGCATATGCAAACTGTCCGAAAGAAGATACAGACCAATATATATCGACACATCCTCATGAATCATGATTATGTGATGTAGTCATTGATTTAAAACTGTTATTGTATGTCAATCACGGGACATATTCTTAGGTATTGGATACTTTTGTAGAGGAATGGCCAAAGGCAATGTATCCAAAATTCTGGAATCAGCCCGAACAAATAATTTGAAGCTTGAGATATTGCGGGTGGTCATTTAAGCAATGCATTACAATGAAAAGAAACCACATGATATTCAATGTATCAATGAACTGCATTTGTCAACAATTTTGTACACACAGACAACTAAAGCTTACCCGAATAAGAGCCTCGGAGTTTTGCCCCTCTTTATGTAATGCAGGGCAACGTGAAAATTATATAAGCATACTATTAAGGGTCTTTCACATACTTCATGATACGGGGTCTGCAAATGTGCAAAATATGCATTGTAGATAGACTATTAATATTATACAGTTGAGACAAATTGTATATTGGTAAGGGTGGTTTGAAGGAAAGATAGATACCAAACAATACGGCAGTGACGTGCATTTGGATCATGCGCAAGGAAATTTCTTTGAAGATGAATGTACGACATAACCTTCTACTCCCCTCCCTTCACCTGGAACACATTTGCATCGGAAAGTCAAAAAGATAGTTCTATTAAAGATCAAACCTGCTCTGTTTCAGCTATGAGTACAACCTTCTTTTTTCCGATTTCTCCCAAAACTTGAGTTTCGGAGCTGTTCGAAAAGAAAAATAAAGGTTATCATAGAGTACATAATTCAACCAGGAAACAATTTAATTGAATTTGTTTCGACTAAGAAATGGAAAGATAAGAAGATGTTTACTGATTTGAATTCAATTGAATTGAATAAAAGCTCAATAGCCTAATAAACAGAATCATGATCGTTAACTCAAATTGAAATCAAGTAATCTAGCAGTTACTAAGCTGAATGATGTGATAATCAAGTGAACAAAATCAGTATGTATGAAAGTGAAATCTCACCAAGCCTTTCATGATGTTGACTTTCATGTCTAAGCTTGTTATCGGCTAAAAGCAGATGTTAACCTTGATGGAGGCTAGAGGTTTCTGGAATTGAAACAGTGGTGGAGATCCTTCTTATATATTCAATGGTTCGGGTTAACTCACACAATGCTAAGGAACGAAAGGGCCAAAATAACTCTGAGAAGGCATGCCCAATTGAAAACTGAAATGTCAACAATAATCAACCACGACCACAATAGAAGATATAGGGTGTTAGGGAAATTAATCCCCCGTTGTTGGGAAATTAATCCCCCGCCATGCAAAAACTAATAGTAGATCGAGATGGAAAGAAGAAACAACCAAGCAAAGAAGACAAGAAGTTTTAACGAGGTTCGGCCAAAATCCATGCCTACATCCTCGGAGAGTTTTCATATTCACTATGAGAGAATTACACAAGTACAAGATACACCACTCAAGTTTATGCACAACTCGAGCACTCAAGTTTATATCCAACCCGAGCCCTTGTATCCAAAAGGATACCCCTTGTACACCCTCTCTCAACCTAAAAGATCACTCTACCCCAAGAGCTATACACGCCCATGAACACAACTCCCCCTATCTTCTACATTTTGAAGACCCTTGGAGTTGCTCCTTAACCTCTCCCTTCTTGCCTCCACACAAGCTTCATCTATTTATACCATTGATAGAAGTCTCTAGACTCACTTCATCAATGCTCATTCATGAATCAACCACTCCTCCCACATTAACTCCCTAGGAAGACTAAAAGGTCAATACATGAATTTAACCATGCATTTATTCCCAATGCATCAACTTGACCATGCATTTATACCCAATGCATGCACTTGACCATGCACCAATTTTCCATGCATAAGTTGTCACCTTGAATGCACAAACAATTAATACCATGCAAAATATCTCCACCAAGGAGGGATAGGCACCAAACCTATAGGGTTGTTCAAATTAATCGAAAGCAAAGTAGAAATTTTGAAAAGAGGATATCAATCAGCAGAGACTAAATCAAATGCCTATATCTCTAACCTCAGCACAAACAAAACTAAGAGAAGAAGAACACAACAGGAAAATAGGATTTCCAAACCTGCAATCGTTTACTCTCCAAACCAAACCCAAATCTATCAGTCCTCTTGTTCTTCTAGTCGAACACTGCAGTGATAAAGCAAGTGTCAATCATGTATGCAGACATAACTAAACCAATCAACCAGTTAAAGAAGAAAAAGCGAATGATAATGAGTGATGATCCTAACCGATCTTTTGTGATGACTGATGTTGATTGCAGATTTAAAACAGTGGAGAAACTGTGTTGGGTCTTTGCAGACACTTCCCGAACAACCTATTAAGTCAATTGCAGATTTTATAGCATTATAATACGTGGTAGAAGTGTAAATTGCCAGAAAAGTCGGATAAATCTAGAATCTTAGAAAGAAGACAAAACTAGATATTTTTAGATCCATCTGGAAAACACGATCTAGAAGGTCAAGTCATACTTCTGTCAGAAACAGAGATCTCTTTCAAACTGTATAGCCTTCGAATTCAGAATTTATTTCTGATTCAAACTGAAAATTAAACAGCATACGTTACCGCGTTGATGCGGGTTTTTTTTCTTTTTTCTTTTCTTTTCTTTTTTTGTTTTTTCGGTTGACTTCTCTTTTGACTAAATGTTTTTCATATAAAACTATGAAACAATATAGTAAGTTACTTTGTTAGGTAACGGATGTCATATTAAAAATGTCAAAATTGAGGGTATAGTACATAAGCTATGTCACATAAATAATAGTCAATTTTAGTCTGGAGCTTAAGTTTGAAATAAACCAAGACTTTGCTTGCTATGCATTGAAATACATTAAATTGCGAGGTAATTTTTATACATGATTTTTTTTTCCTTTCTTTCGTGTATCCATGATTCATTAACAAAAAATAATGATTTCTTCATTTATAAATTTTTTAATACATCTTTGTAAACTATGTTTTTAGTATATTTATTTGGAATATTGTTGTTATTATTTATCAAATTTTTTAATCCATTTCTTGATGTAACTCTTGAAAGTGCAACATATAGTTGTCTATGAGTAAAAACAGGTTCTGGTAAATATATGCCGACGTGATTTAGTGATTGACCTTGGCTTTTATTAATAGTCATAGCATAACAGGGTTTTACTGGAAATTGTCGTCTCTTAAAAATAAATGGCCATTTATTTTCAGATGCAGTAAGAACAATTCTAGGTATGAAATTTTTTTTGCCTATATTATTTCCAGTTAATATTTTCACTTCGATTAATCGATCAAATAATTTTGTTACTATTAATCGGTACCATTGCATAAACCAGACGTTTGATCTAAATTTCTTAGCAACATAATTGGCATTCCAACTTTTAAAATTAATTCATGTGACGGTAATCCATTAAATTCAAGTTTATTAAAAAATTCTATAGGATATAAAGCCTTAATATTTTCATTGTTTCCAGAATTTAACACAATGCTGTCAGAACTTAAATAAGTAGTTTTGTCACCTGGTAATGAATTTAGAGCATAATCATTTATATCTTGAACTAGGAAAATTCTACAAAATGTTAATGTATGACATGCATACAATTGCCTTAAAAGTGGTAATTTGAGTCCTCAAAATTGTAATATTAGTCCTCAAAGTGGTAACATGAGTCCTTAAAGTGGTAAATTTTCTCAGTTACCACATGAGTCCTCAAAATAGTAATATTAGTCCTCAAAGTGGTAACATAAGTCCTTAAAGTGGTAAATTTTCTTAGTTTACCATATGAGTCCTCAAAATATATAGTAATATTAGTCCTCAAAGTGGTAACATGAGTCCTTAAAGTGGTAAAAATAGTTGATGTATGAGAAATGTTAACATACCATAGCTTTACCCTCTTGAACTATAGTATTTCGTGGTGTAACAATTGCACGTTCTTTTAGATAATTGAAATCATTGTAACAAATGTCAAAATTTGGATAAGTTGCAGAAAAAATTGCTTCGATTGGATTTTTATAAGTGTGGATGAGTAAGTCATTTGGAATTTCTACCCAAGATGTATCTTCATCATTTTGATAATCAATTGAATGTGCATAACCTTCTCCAATTTGCAATAACCAATTTGAAAAATGGAAAATATTTTTTCTATCTTCTTCAGTTAAATTTTTTCTTGATAATCTCATATTTTTTGTTAAATGAAATATTTTAAATGATGACCAAATATATGAACTATTTAATGTGGCTTCAATTATTTGTTCTTTAGTTCCTCCTGTAATAACATGCAAAATTTGTCTGAAATCTCCACCCAATAAAATTGGTTTACCACCAAATGACTTATCAACTTGGATACTATTTGGATTTGATAGAATATCACGTAGAGATTTGTCTAGTGCTTCAAAACAATATTTATTACACATTGGAGCTTCATCCCAAATGATTAATTCTGTTCTATCAATTAATTTTGCAAGTTGAGTGCCTTTTTTTATTGGACATATTGATAAATTATTGATTATTAAAGGTATTTTACATCGAGAATGAGCCGTTCAACTATTTGGTAGTAATAATGAAGCGATTCCAGATGATGCAACAGCTAAAACAATTTTTCCTTCAGATCTTAATTTATTTATAATTGTATGCCATAAAAATGTTTTTCCGGTTCCTCCATAGCCATGAACAAAAAATGTATTACATGTTTTTTCTTCAATTCCTTTGATAACTTCATTATATACATTTTTTTGACATGTATTTAATTGAGCAACTAAATTCATATGTTCACGTTTTAATTCATGGCAATCATAATCTAATTCTTCTCTTAAAAGTCTATTATCTAAGTCTAATATCATGTTTGTATCAGGCATTGGTAATTTATGATCTTTTAATGAACTTGATGATCTATTAAATATTTGTTCTAATTCAAATAATACTTTATTTTTTAGTTCTGACTCAGGCAAAATTAAATTTGGATTTCCAACTTCAATTCTTGCTTTATACAAAATATCATCAGACATATTTAACCAGTATGAATCTAATAACATTTGAGGATCTGCAACATCACAAAATAAAATAATTGTAACAAATAATTGACGGATTTCAGAAGCAGTTGCAGCATGTAAAGAATTTTGTAATGCTTCAATCCATTCTTTGTCATCACCTAATAAACCCAAAACTCGGCAAGCTTCTTGATATGAAGAATATGTAATACCATTAATTGTTTTTATTGAATCAAAATTATTACAACCTTTTTGAATATTTAATAACATTCTCATATAATATAATTCACCTGCTGCAGGATGTACATATGTTATTCGGCCAATACTTTTATATTTTCTTCTTGGTGTCCAACATTTCTTATCATCATCCCATACAAATTTAGTTGGAAATTATGTATAAGTTAATTCAGATGCTCCTGGATAAATAGTATTTGCTTTAAACCATCCAGTAAGCATAGTATCTTCTGTGATTTTGTCTTTTATTATTGATTCAATTGATTGATATTCATTAAAAGTTATATTTTGCTCTAAAGGCAGATGAATTTGTAAATGTTGAACAGCAGGATGTCAAGAATGAATTGAATATTCAAACAATCTCCATACAGATTCGTGAGGAGTTAAATATCGACAATTAAGATAAGCGGAAATTTCATCGTTTAGATTTTCACGTAATAAAATCCGAGCTCGATCTGGTCCTTTATTAATATATTTAAATAAATATTTAATTAACATAGATTGAGAACATGATTCAACGTTAATGTGAGCATTATATCTTAATAATAAATTTGAGTTATAAGGCACAACAAAATTATTTCCAATATGAACACCATTCTTATCTACAAATTTTGTATGATCATCACGACGTTTATATACAGTAGGTGTATTTGATTCAAATATAGTATTTGTATTATATGATTTTGGAAAAAATTTGGAACATTTTCCATCTTTCATGCAAGGAGATTTTGGATTTATATGTCCGCAAGGTCCATAAATCATAAATTGGCTAACAATTTCAAAAAGTTTTGGATTAATATTTTTATTTGGTAATTCCGCTGAAATAATAGAATCTATGTCAGTCGCTGTATAACATTTGTAATCTTTTTTTAACCAAAATAACATATGAGCATGAGGAAGTCCTCTTTTTTGAAACTCTATTGTGTGAACATCTGCATCAATTTCTCCAAAAGGTTCTCCAGATTTGATATAACTGATCATGTCTTGTAATTTTATTTGAAATATTCTTGAAACTATGTCAGGTCTATCTTCAGGACTTCAGCTTTATAGTTAGGCTTTGTTTTAAAATATCTTTCTATTTCAGGCAATTTCACATTGCAAGTAAAAGTTATAAACAAATCGGGATTACCATATTTTCTGCAAATTGCCATAGCATCTTGATAATTGTTAATCATATCTCTAGGACTTCCGGTATGAGAACTTGGTAAAATAATTTTTTGTCCTATATCACGACTTTACGAATTCCAGCTAAAGATGCAGTATAAATGTCTTTAAAAATTTCACTGCGAATTTTTTTTTGGTTTTTTCTAATCCAATCTAAACGATCTTCTTCAACTGTTGCATAAGAATCAACTAAAAATTGTTGAAGTAACCGTCCACCTTTTAATAAAGTACTTCATTATTTCTATCTTGAATTTGATATGTAATATACTCTCGCATAGATATTCTCTGTCTTTTTTTTCGAGAATTTCCTATAACTTGTTGTATTGGCAAATCTGGCCTGTATCCATCTTCACCATATGGAAAAAGTATTGAATATTGTAATGACATATACTTTGGATGTATTTTGAAAATCCGTCGTAATCTTCCGTCATTTGATTCAATGATTATGTCTTTATTCGAGTTAAATTCTCCAATATCACCAACAATTAAACCACCAATTTCTTCACTTGTTGGTTCTTCATATTGTTTGCTATCAGTTGGTTGGCGACTGAGCATAGTCATATTGAATGAAGGCAAAGCATGATGTTCATATTTATCTCTAGCCATTCGATAAGTTTTTACCAATTCATTAGTTTCATCGAACATCTTAATAAGTCCTTGCACGATATCTGATTTGATATTTTCATTCACATGAGTAGGATCAACAACATTAATACTGTTCGAGACTTCATTTTTTGTATCATATACGTACAGTTGTGCATACTTAGGACATTCACCATCAGGAGGCAACTGATCCCATTAAATGATGTACTTAGGACATTCACCATCATAGAACCCATTAAATGATGTACTTGACCGCTTATTTTAAAAACATAAGGACCTGATCCAGTATTTATTTTGTAATCAATACTTGCTCCCATGGATGTAAAAGAAAACATTGAATTATAAACCCTACATTTTCTCTAAACAATTTGCTTTCTGAGCCATTATCTGGATTTAACAAATTTTCAAGAAAAGCTGGTGTTGGCTTTGGTTGTTCAACTTTGATCTGACCTTTTCTAGAACAATTTGTATAAATAAGAGATGCATTTGAAGATGATCTTTTAACAGCTTCTCCAAACCAAAAGCATGCGTTGCAATCATCACATTTGTAGATATTATCACCTGAATCTTTATATCTCACAATCAATCCTGCAATGAAAATTTTTCTGCTTGTTAAAACGCTTTACATGATTACTACTGTTTTTTCAAGACAATAGCCAAAAAACTTGAGAGAAATAACCTTGCTTGCTTCTTTGATATATTGCATGACCAAATGACTGTGAGCATTGATCTGTGCAAAATGTTTGAAAAGAGTTGGTGGAAATATTCATTAAAACTACAATTATAACTTCATTAGTTGCAAAAAACCAAACCTGTCATATCATTAGTTTGCGGACATTGGGAGAAGCTATTTTGATTCAAATCGCCTGATGTATCTGCATGTAAGAGTGAGCAACAAATAAAATGAGATTATATAGATGTTATTTAATGTTCTTACTAATCATTCAATTGCCATTTTTCTTACAGGAGAAATCTTAGATCGACATATAACAATAAATGCAGTAATGACTTATGCAGAATGAACAAAGTACGATCACATTTAACTCAAGCCACTACAGACAAATAATGTATACATGAAAGACTTCGATATTTCTTTTTAGCTACTTACAATCATTGTTCTATCAATTTTTTCCTCGCTAGAAAAGGGTAACCATCTTTCTGGAAACATTAGCTTCTACCTATTATATAACATTTCTCTTTGTAGGAATATACCATTTCAGCAATTATATTATATTCAGTTAACAAACGTCTCTGCAAATCCTAATTGCCTAGGAATTTAAAACCAATGGCAGTATCAACACATTAATAGCCAAGCTGAAAATTGGCTAACTGAAAATTAGGTTTTTTTTTTTCATTTGAAAATCTATCATTTTTACAGAAATTATAACAACGCCACCCTGGTACACGCATTCAACAGCAAAAAAAAACATTGATATTCTAAGTACATTAAAAGAAAAAAAAAAAGTGCTTTGACAAAAGATACCTAAATAAACATGAAAAAAAAAGACCATATGCACATTAAGATAACTCATTTTCAATCCTAGATTCTCACAAATAATCAAATGTTCCAGACTACTGATCTCTAATCCAAGAATAGAAATCCTCTTCAAACTGATCACACAGCAAAATTCTCTTCAAAATTCAATGCATACATATTTATAGAAATATAAAATACATTCAACTATCTCAAAGCAAGTAACATCAACAATAGCATGAACTGTTAATCGACTTGTCAATATCAAATAGAAGTTAAAACTTGCTCAATTATACAAAAAGTTAGAATTACGATGTCTTACATGTACAGAAAAATTTTATGTACACCTCTTGATCAAATAAAAGAAAACTCTAGCATCAGACAAATTATTAAATATTTCAATCAATTAATTCCTATTATCAGACTTTGATTCCTCTGCCATTACAGACAAAAGAAGTTTACTAAATGTAATTTGTTAAATGTTACACCTAGAAGAAAGGTACAGACTGCTCATAAAACTTTAAACAAATGTATATGAACACAAAATTCTTAATGATCGCAGAAATACACATACAGATATCTACATACACATATATATATATACACATATATATACATATATATATTTTCGAAAATAAGATTGCAATCTAACATCTTGTAAGTGTTTCAAAATTAAGTGTCTACAATAAATTAATTAAAAAATCTATCTTCTCGAATCACAAATAAACCTTCATTTAAAGCTCGAGTGGTATTTTCACCATCACCTCTAAATTGGTTCTCATTCTGACATTGATTAGATCCTTCAGCAATTTGAGGGTGAAACACTATAACCAAAAATCAAACAATATGAATTAATTTATACTTGCACACAAACAATTATTTTTTCTGATAATACTTATATTGATCAATGTTTCACAAAACACAAAATGTACCCACTTGTTTTCCATCTCTTTGATCTAATACGATTATATTCAGTTCTTCATCGGTCAAGTCTGTCTCCACTTTCATAATTTCCAGCAATAGACTGTTCTAACAATCTTTTCATTCCTCTCGTCACATTCTTAGGTGCCATTTCTGCATTTATATATATAGTCCAGTTAATTTATAAGCCAACTTGATGGCAAAGACACTATATTATTCAAATAATACCATAAACAACATTAGCCAAATAAACCACCTATTCACAATGAAGTATAAAAGGAAAAGGTAACGTTTATCAACATAAAGATCAATACGTGGAATTCTGTAAACGAACTCACTCTAACAACACTCAACGCTAACTCTTTAAACCTCATTAGCAACTTCAGACAAACATTCATACCTGAGTTCAGAACACTTCCAAATTTTGATTGCACACTGTTCCCAATATTTGCTAAGCAAAACTAAACAAACCATCTGTTTACAATCAACCATAACAGCATACCCCCAACAGACAATAATCTAGATACCAAAGTTAGATACCTGAATCACAACAGGACACCCAACTAATACCAACTAACAAAAGCAGGAACAGTGGCAAAAGAACAAAGAAAACACCCAAACCTTTGAAGGAAGCTAACTTCGATTAACAAAACAAAGAAACAATAGAAGGTTTTGTCTTGAAAGATTATAAAAGCTGACAAATCAGTTACTACAGCTGAAAACAGAAAAACGGAAAGTGGATTAAAGGTAACCACTTTGGGTATATGAACAAAAGATGAACAACTATGTATTCATCTTGATTTTGCTTAATTGAAATCTTACCAAGATTTCAATGTTCTTGATTTCGATTGTTTAGGTTGACCTTGACTAACAGTGGGATCAACTACTTTTAGAGAATAAAAGAAACAAATTAGAAGCCATGGTAAATGAAACAAATCAAACAAAATAGAAGCCACGATGAGGTACCTGGGATGATCAATTTACTCGATTTCCGTTTACTTCTTCTTCTTCTCTTCTTTCCTTCCGTTTCAACAAAATCCCAACAGAAAAAAGGTTTTATCACTGTTGATCTTAGTGGCTGTTAGATGTCGGTGTAGAGATGTTAGATTTGATTTTGATTTCCGAATTTGATTTCGCAAGTAACTGAGCTTGATATTTTGGGTTGATGTTGAAAACTTATTCCGCAGGTAGCTCCCTTTCGATGATTATAAATGAGTCGATTTCGGTGCAGACTGGGAAGACAGATCTTGATGTCGGTGTAGAGTCGGTCAACAGATGTGCGTTTCTATTCGACCCCAAAAACTATCCAATCATGGCAGGCTGTAATTAAAGAAAACACCAAGGGCAAAAGCATCACTTCATTTCGGGCTCTAGTGAACAGTGCCACGGGTTTTAGATGTATGTATAATTATACTGGAATAAAAGAACATACATAACCCATCGTAAAAATAACAGATAATGATAAGAAACCTGTAGCATAATCCCATCTACTTTTAGCCTTTCTTCCATAACACACCAATCTTCTTCAACATGTCTTTGGCAAGTGATCGTCCAAGTCTTCTGAACAAGGTGAACTTAAGGAATTGTACTGGCTTTCAAGAAAACATGTTCTCTTTAAAAACATCCTGTTGTACTCTGTTGAAAGAATAGCAGCAGCCGCGTCAGCGGTCTTCCTCCACTGATCTAACTTAGTCTCCAATTTAAAAAACATCGTCTAGTTAAGAAATGTACTCCAAAGTTCAAACATGCCTTCCCATTTGTGATCTTATCTATTGAACATAGAATTGAATTTTCAATCCTTTTGTTACACCTGAAACGAATTGCAGAAATCATTATATTTTCTCTCAAAAATATCATGTATGGCAGAGCAATACTGCCAATACATGAACAAATATACATTATTTCAATGATTAATTGATTACATGTTAGATTCACTTCACATATACTATGCTACTTTAATACGATAGCGTTCATAGATTTACTTCAGAGGTTAGTAGTCCTATTACAAAATATTTCCCGGTCTTTTTTCTTTTCTAAATCATGACCTTTACACCTCCACTGAATTGATCACCCCTTTAACTCTCCATTTTCGCAAGTTAATAAGATATGTAATGAATCATACCAAATATATGCCATTCCACCGGTTTAATCATTACATATGAAATCCACTTTTAGTGATCCACTAACCTAAAGGCACAAATGCACGGGAAGAACATCTATGAGAAGCACATCCTAGTAAACTTCTTAATTAAACCTAGACCAACTATTAAACCTAGTCCGAGTTGCAGCTTAATGCTAAGAAACCAAAACATTTAATAAGAGCAGCAAATTACATACCTATCATAGATATGTTTTATTAGTGCATCTGAGATAAAATTCTCAACATTCACATCGACCTTGATGTTTAAGTTCATATGGAAAAAAAAAATCAAAATAATAGATGAAAAGCAAAGTACAATTTCAAGAGAAGCCACGCAGCTGATTGACATTGATGGATTTACCTTTTCCCCTGTTTGTTTATTGATCTGCTTGGAATTTCAGAAAACCTGTGCTTCCCGCACATATCCACTCCTTTACCCAAAGTATCAATCAAAGCAATTAGAAACGACTAAACGGATATGATATATCGACTAAAACCATATATATTGACTAAGCCTGTTACTAAAACCATATTTCAGATTCTACAACAGGACAACTTCGTCAACTGATGAAGAAATCATAATCAATTAACCCACATGAATGGAATGCATTACCTGAATTAGAATTCGTGTGAAATAGACATGGAACCGCCGTGTAAAATCCCATTTTCACTCTTGTTGTTCTTCAGCCACTGCTTAAACAAAGTAGAATTGATAGCATTCCTGCAAACTTCTCCTCAGAGTAATTACCTATACTAAAGCCAAAGCCTTATTCTTCTTTTCCAAACCTGATTTCTCCATTTGCAGTTGGGCATTGTACTGATGTAGAGCTCTGCAGTGATCAGTACTCACACTCAAATCCAAGACTGAAGAAGAAAAGGAAGCAACCTAGAGAAACAATTGTGAATTTCCCAGATCCTGCAAGTCGAGTCAACTGAGAATTCAAACACCAGTAGCTAGTCTTTCATTCTGTTCTCTTATAAAAGTCAACTTAAAGGTCTGACAAAGAAAAGTCCCCCTTTTTGACTTTTGTTTCTGTGACGTTCAGGTCAAATTTATGTACCAATATCAAAACAGCTTCTGAAGACTGAGAAGTCATTCCAAAAGTTTTAACTGTAAAAAACAGGAACAAAATCAATACTCACATGGGGTAAGAGCAAGATAAAGGTAAAACGTTGAGGTCTTCTTGTTTCATTTTATTAGAGATTGAAGCGGGAAATCAGAAAGTCCTGGCTGCAAGAATCACAAAACAATTCGACGAATTGCAAATTTCCGTCAATTTATTACTAATCAATAAATTCAAAATGAATCAGTAAACACAAAAAACCAGCAAATCAGAAGCAACTTAATTTTTGGAACCTCACTCTTCATACTTCTTCTGTAGAAGTAAGTTGATCATGCTTCATTCATTTTATACAGCAATAATAACAATAACCCAGCATCCAACAACAATTAGATTTAATTTACAACACTGGAGAAGGTAACTGCTAGCCAAGAGAAAGGATTTGAACAACTGAATGATACCAACTTCCTAGACTTTTATGGCAAGCGCATGCATTGCTTTAAAATTCCATATTTTCATTTACCTCAGCCAGATATAATCTCCAAATTAGAGAATTAGCAAAACAGCAGAAAAATCGGTGAAAAGGTTGAGCTGATCTCACAAAATAACATTATAAAGTATTTTATATTTTCAAACTACACATACTTCAAAAGTTAGTCTGCTAACACACTCTGATTACAGATCAACTCCATTTTGAGTTCTCGATATACTTCAAGTTTCAAAATTTTGAAACATTTTTCGTATCCCTGGAATTCCTGATCATCGAAACACCCTATGATAAAGTATCATTACAGAAAAAAGTTCCACAAATTACAAATCTCGCAACAAAACAACACATTTTTCATACAACCACAATAGATCTCCTATAACCAATCCAAATCCCTGTTCTTAAAGCAGTAACCTAAAATTCTAAAAAGTAGATCAACAAAGCCTAAAGTGATGAATTTTACCTGCTTAAGGCAAGCAGGGAAGGTAATTCTGCCACTTGTGTCAGCAACCTGTCCTCTCAAACTCTTGCTCTTTCCTGGTTCATACCAATAATCATTTCAAATACAAATTTTTATAAACTAACTCATACGACAACAAAAATCAAATAACTTTTATCAGAGGTTCTAGATTCACCCATTCGAAAAGAATTCTTTGTTTCTCATATGGTGCTGAAATTACCACAACATCTGAGCAAAATAAAACAAAGACACAGAATTCAAAACAATGAGAAAGTAAGACCTGAAATTCCCAAAAATAAATCTCTTGGCTACTTGACCAAAATCCTTCAAAGCTGATGAGGAGAAAGGAAACCTCCAAATTAACCCCAAAATTAGGTCTCTTGACTACTTGACGTCTAAGATAGAAGTGGCTATCTTTCTTGTGTCTTTGATCCTTTTAAGCCTCCTCTGAAACTCCCCAACATATACACACATCAATTCAATAGTGAATTTGGAAGAACCACTATACTTGATCAAATAAAAAAATAAAATAAAAAACTCAACCAATTGGGAAATTGAAGATTCAATTTTGAAGAAGCCCACAATCAATTACCAAGAAACTGAAATAGTTTACCTCAGTATTGGGGGTATCGTCGTCGCCGGAACTGGAAGATGCACAGGAGCCGGATTCAGTATGTACCCATATTAATCCTGGGCATCATCCTCTTCATCAGCGTCTTCTTCATCCTCTTCATCCTCTAAGTCATTCTCATATTAGCACTATGCAAAGCCGAAACAGGTATTCACATTAGAAGGATCCAATTCAGATAGAATTGATGCTTGGTTTCGAAGAAGATGACATACATCCACAATATGCAGCAAAGCAAATGAAAGAAAACAAAAAAATACCTCAAAACGATCTGAGTGTCTGGTTTATTGACGAACCTGAATTGGAAATGACTTTTCCACCAGTTTGAAATTGACCTCGAACAGTGAGGAAAAACCTCTTTCTGAGATAGCTTTTGAGCCATACTTTGAGTCAAAATGACTATGGAATGAAGGTAAAACCAAAATGGCTCAGGGGAAGAAGGTTGGCCCCTCCTTCCACTATTCAAAATGAGCGGCTCTGATTCACTTCTCATGAATTCGATTCAAAATGGAAGTCTAAGATTAATTGATACCAAAAATTAAAAAATAAATATATAATTACTTAATTTCTAATCTGACAGTCAGAAAAATGCGATGAATTAAATTCAACAACTAATAATAGAGTAATGTAGTTTTAAATGAGAAAAACTTGAAAAAATAAAATAAAATTTTCTAAAAAAAAATTAAACGACAATATATTATATAAGATTATTATGTATGATATATAAATTCATATTGTAGTTAAATAATTATCTAAAATAATTAAATTTATGAAATGGTTATGACTTTTGACTAAATGGGGTTGGAGATGCAAAATATGAATGAATAGTAATGACACTAGGGGTGTCAAATTTTCCAAATGACTTTGGCTTTTGACTAAATGGTTGGAGATGCCCTCAACAGTATAGCATAACAGTGTTATTCACGCTTTATATATAGAATAATAATTAGGATTATTTCTTTAGGATTCTTTAAAGATAGGAATATTCTAGCCTCCTTGTATATAGAGGTCTTTGTAGTCTTTTACTTTCAGATTGAGATTAATAAAAATTGAAAGCTTTTGCTTCTCTCCAGGTTTGCATGATGCAACCTAACCTTAGGTGTGATGCCTAAAACCTTTGGGTGTGATGCCTAGAAACCCTATTGGTGTGATGCTAGTAGTCTTATCCTAGAACCTTATTGGTGTCATGCTAGTAATTCTATCTCATTCTTAATTTTCTTATTCGAGACCTCTTTTCTTCCATACAATTGAGACTTCTGCAATCAAATCCTAGAGTATTCAAACAAACCCTAGTTCTACAGTTCTTATGCTACTTGTCCTGCATTATTTTGGCGTCGTCTGTAAACAAACAGTTTGATCCAATGGCTACACAATCAGGGAAAAACTTCAGGGGTCGTATGACTGACTATCAGCAAGATGTTTTGTTGTTGAAGATTTTGGAACAACTTGAATCAATGGACGCTCGGCTCACAAAACTAGAAGGTCATGAGAAAGCTTCCACAACTAAGAAGGCAGATAAAGAAGAAGATACTATAGTCCAAGACACCAACACTGACGACAAAGAAGAGACGGAGCACCAAAAGGAAGGTGGTGATGAAGTACCTTCGACTACGGAACTTATGAGCCATCTGATCTAGATGAAGACTTAGATATTTCATTATGTTATGTTGTTAGACACAATCTAGCACCTCCTACAACTCAAGCTTTAAGTGCAACTGCTGTCTCAAGTTCTGCCGTTGAGTGGCTCAAACTTCTAGAGCAGCCACACCCGCAACCATACAAGGCAGCACATGTCCTTCTGGGAAGATTGATTATCTTATCAAGATGTGCACCATTGTGGAAAGGAAAATACATATTCTTTTTTCTTTAACAAGAAAACGGTTGTCTTGAAGTCTATGAAGACAATTGACAGGGACATATACAGGAGAATGACGCTCAAGACACCTGATGCCCAAGGGGAAAGTTCTTCACATTCTTATGTCAAAATGGTTTGAGAATGAGCCTGGTGGTTTGGGAAGGGGATTCTATACCTTTAACTGCCGGAGTCGAGTCTTTCAACAGGGGGAGAATGATGAAGAATACAAGCAGAATATTTTAAGTCAGAATTTGGAAAGTAGTTCAAATAAATCTAGGCTTTTATTATTAGGATTTTTATCATTATTAGGATTATTTCTTTAGGATTCTTTAAAGATATTCCTAGTTATTCTAGCCTCCCTATATATAGAGGCCTTTGTAGTCTTTTATTTTCATATTGAGATTAATAAAAATTGAAAGCTTTTGCTTCTCTCCAGGTTTGCGTGATGCAACCTAACCTTAGGTGTGATGCCTAAAACCTCTGGGTGTGATGCCTAGACACCCTACTAGTGTGATACTAGTAGTCTTATCCTACAACCTTACTGGTGTGATGCTAGTAATTCTATCTCCTTAATTTTCTTATTCGAGACCTCTTTTCTTCCATACAATTGAGACTTCTGCAATCAAATCCTAGAGTATTCAAACAAACCCTAGTTCTACAGTTCTTATGCTACTTGTCTTGCATCAGCATAACATGATAGTGAATATGCCCACTCATAATAGGCTCCCAAAAAAACCTTTCCAAGCAAAGTCAAAGCTATGGGACAGCGAGGCAGCAAATGATTCAAACTTTCTGGATCATTTATGTACATCTCACAGAAATTAGGTGAAACACACCAAGAACTTCTGAACCATATCACAAGTAATCAATCTACCACCAGCAATACTCCAGAATAGGCGCTCGCACCTTTCCGGGTACCTTAGCCTAAATGAGGTCCATAAAAAGACAAGAAAGGTTCATATCTAAGAAGAATCCTGATGACTCCAGCTTGCATACTCTCCTATCCGATCTTGATAGAAGCAGAATAATATTTCTAAACATGCCAGCAAATATGTTGATTCCCCCAAATCCTGAACATTAAGATTCCTCCAAAACTCAAAACCCAAGACAAAAGATGAGAAACAGAACTATCACACGATCTTACAAGAGGAGCATTCTGAAAATGAGTCTGTATAATGGAGGAAAAAGGTCTGTTTTCCCCACCCAACGATCTACACAGAGACTCACTCTTTTCCCATTCTCACCCAGAATTGACAAAGGGAATAAAAAAAATATTAACGCCTTGAGAGATATCCTTCGAAGGACAACGACTTGAACCTCTTGTCAAAATGCAAGAATCCCACCCTTCTCTTGCAAACCCATAATTTCAATTAATGACAGCATACCAAATCTCTCACATTAAGGGGGGTGTATTCAATTCAGATTTTAAAAGACTTTGTTTGAGTTTTTATAATCCATGGATTTGCTTAATCCACAGATTTTTTAAATTCTACATGGACTCTGATTGATTCTAATGGATTGATTAACTAGTATTTGTTTAGATTTTACAAATCCTTATGATGTTTTTGGTAGGTTAATTTTTTTTTTTTTCTTCTTCTTCTTTAATTAAGCAATGGATGGATGTATGGATCCAACTATAATGCTATATCAATGACAAGAAAGTATGGCAATCTACCATTCTTTATGTTGTGTATAATGATATATGAACAATAAGAGAAAACTAACTAGCCAAAATGTTATTCATATCTAATTTACAAAAGAATCATGTGTGTATGTATCATCTTAATAATACCATTAAAAGTGAGTTTAATTAGCTAGAAGGATTAAGGCTTCTAAAACTATAGTGATAAAAATAAAATAAAAAATTATTAGATGAGAGTAGATGCAGAGGAAGATAGTGGGAAAATAGGTCTAAGACAAAATAGATGAGTGTCACCTATTGAGACTTGCTTTTTTTTTTTTTTTTTTGGTGAAGAGCTTCTTCATTTTTTGACTGAAAAAGAATCCATCAAAATCTCTTGGGAAGTGGTTGGATTGTTTTTGAGTTTTGATATATATAAAAAACACTATAAAATCCTCCAAAATCCAGCATTTAATGAAATCTTTCAAAATCCTTATACTTTTGAATATCAGCAGATTTGAATGGATAATTTTAAATCTTAATTGAATACATCAAGATTTTTAAGGACTGTTTAAAATCTCAGTTGAATACCCATAGACTTCTAAAATACAAAAAAATACTGTAAACTCTTAAATGAATACACCCCCCTAAAATTTTCAAAACCCTCCCACTTAACCAACATATCTTTTTTCCCTTTCTTACTCTCTTCCCACAGAAAACTTCTGATTACACTTTCAGTCCTATCAGTCAGTGTCAAATATTTGAATTAGTATCTAACCTGACTAAGGGAAATGTTGACTCTTAGTTAATAAGTTTTGGGTAGCATGGAAAAACTGATTAACTGAGAGTCAACATCCCCCTCTTGATACCCTGTTCCTCCCCTCCATCCTTTCTAATCTCCAACTTTCCCACCACCCCCAAAAAAGTGAATTTCTTGGGTTTCCTCCATGTGGCCACTCTAACTTCACATCCAGAATTTCCTTGACATATAGAAAAACATGGCACATGCAGATGTGTATAAAAACATATATTTGACCTATCGAAGTGTGTACTTCACATTTGGCATCACTTGTAACTTGATTATTCCCTTCCATTACATACTATTGAAATGCAGGAGCTAATAAGCAACCAGGTGACTAATCAAATGAACTAAAATTGCTTCTACTTATATTTCCATTGAAGATTATACAAGAAGATGCTAAGGTATGGTTATAGAATATAATTTTGTAGGTAAAGGCAAGAGGGCTGGAACCGGGTCGGGTTACATTTTGGAAGGACACTTGTCGAAATCCCGGCGCTTACGATTCAGGGATTGCCACGGAGGAACTCGAAAGTCGTGTAAGTTGAAATCGGACGGTTATAAGATGGTGTGGCGTTTCGGTTCCCGCCTTGTTGAGTTTTCTTCTTCCTGGAGATGTGTGGGAGGGCGCGCTGTACTCTCAGAGCCGACGACGTTTCTAGGGCTTGCTACCGCAACCATGGCGCCGTTCGTACGATTAACATGGACCGGTGATTACTGAATATAAACTCCTTCTTTTTTTTTTTTAGATTTTAAAATGGTTTTAACGAATTTTCAGGTATCGGCCGTCGTATAATGTGTCGCCGGGAGCGGATTTGCCGGTCGTGCGTAGAGGAGATGGTGAAGACGGCGTTGTTCTTCATTGCATGAAATGGGGACTGATTCCGAGTTTCACCAAGAAAACGGAGAAGCCTGATCATTACAGGATGGTAATTGAAGTTCCAGTTGTGATTCTTTTTCATGTTCAATTTGAATTTGCAGTAGTTTTAAGCTCGGTTGGTTTTGGCCTGGCTTCAAATTAAGCAACTTTTGTTTGGATGGTTTGTGTAAACAACTGCAGTTCAATGCTCGCTCTGAGTCCATTTGTGAAAAGGCTTCTTTTCGTCGTCTAGTCCCTAAAAACCGCTGCCTAGTTGCTGTAGAAGGGTATATGCTGTTTTTACTATATGACTGGTTTCTCTTGCTCTACAGTGTACACTGATTATACCATTTACTTCTTTTCGGTTAAGTGTTTCTGCCTTTTAATTCTTTGTGATATGAGAAGGAAAACGATATACAAACAATAGTAGGGGGACAAAGTTCTCCCAAATTTAATACATGTCACATTGTCACGCCACTCTTTTAGTTGCTAGAAACTAATGTACTTGAAATTGGATCGGTTATGCCGAAAATAGATTATCGTCCTCCAAGGTGTAGGCACTTATCTTTCATCTAGTATGACATGTAGCACCACATCATGATTCATGAAGTAAAACGATTATGTGAACTGTAAATGTAAATGTGCAGCAGTAATCATACTTTTACATGACGACATCTTTTCAGTTTTGGTCATATTGGAGGACGAGAAGTCTTTCCCTTTCATTCTTGTTACTAATGAATATCTCATAGTGAATCGGTGTGAAATTTGCATTTCCAGATTTTATGAATGGAAAAAAGATGGTTCTAAGAAACAGCCTTACTATGTCCATTTTAAGGATGCTCGGCCTCTTCCGTTTGCTGCTCTTTATGATTCGTGGGAGAACTCTGAAGGTAGTTAATGTACAAACATTCTGTTATTAAACCAGCTTCCCAAAACCACAACTGCTGTTAGTTTGTTTTTGCTTTATGTCCGTAAATCATTGAATTAACTTGATCTGAAACATGTTAGCCAGTGAATATCTAGTATGTGATTGTTCTCATCTAGGTTCTAATTTGTGTACCGAACGCGAGCCTGCAGGTGAGAAACTTTATACCTTCACTATCATTACAACTTCTTCATCTTCAGCTTTGGCGTGGCTCCATGGTGAGTCCTGCTTGTTCCTTTTCATTTATGTTTCTCTGTGTTCTATTACAGTATGCATTAGCTATAGACTCTCCATTACTTGCTCAATTTTTATTTTTTATGTAAGGTTACTGGCAGATGTTACTACCAGTACATTTTCTAGTTTCAGTTGCTTGACATGTTATTCGTTTAGTCCTTGTTAAGAGTGTGAAATGTTTTCCTTCCCTCCATTCTCACCTTATACTCTTTAACATGTTTATTAATTTTTTTTTCTCACTATAGACAGGATGCCAGTTATTTTGGGTGACAAGGAATCTATTGATACATGGCTTAATGATTCTTCATCTTCCAATTTTGACAAGTTACTTAAACCATATGAAGGGTCTGATTTGGTAAGTAATTCTTGAACTTCTAAAAGGAGAGACAGAAACTACTATTTCTTGGATGCTAATTCCTTTAATCACCAGGTATGGTACCCGGTAACACCAGCAATGGGTAAGGTGTCTTTTAATGGGCCAGAGTGCAGCAATGAGGTGCGACAGTTACTGTGTTTTCTTTTACACATGATGTGCATCATTTGGTAATGGGAAGAATTTAAACCCAATAATTTTAACCTGGATCTCCTAGTCAGAGTAAAGGCGAAATTTTGACTTGCAGACTTGAATGTGAGAAATGATTTTTCACCTGTGCTTTTCCTTAAGGTGGTTCTCCTTTAGGAAGTTTCTATGATGAGATAAAGTTGTTAAGATGGTTTCATTGAAAAATTTCTTATAAAGGAAATTGTTCTGTACTTAAAGTTGTTAAAGACTGGCTTTTGGTACCTTTTCCCTCGCATCATGATGCATTGCTTGGTATACAAAACAGTGACTCTGCTTTCTGTAGGGTAAAATCTATCGAGTTTTCATGGTTTGGTAAAGTCTCTTGGTTGTCAATTCAGAGATCTGGAATTGAATCCTGTCTTCATTAGGGTTTGGGAGGGTATTAGAGTTACCTTCTTTGGTAGGGTGGGGTTGAGGAGGGAAGTAATATGTCATATTCTTGTTTTAATACTAAAAGAATACCACTACTTAATGATTGCATCATTTTCTGCAGATACAGTTGAAGACAGAGGGCATTAACTCAATCACAAAATTTTTCTCAACAAAGGGAACCAAAAAAGAAGAGCTAAAGCCAAATGATACAAGTTCTCATGACTCATCTGTGAAGACTGATTTTCCAGAAAGCATAAAAAAAGAACCTGAATGCACAGAGGACAGGGTGCAACCATCCTTGACTGTGAAATGTGAAGAAGATTCAAAAAGTAGTGTCTCTACATTCTCTCAAGAGGAGGCATCTAAGGGGCAGACGAAGCGGGACTATGAAGAGTTCTTAGCTGATTCTAAACCGGTTCTTAATAAAGCTGATAAGATTTCTAGTGCTAGTCCAGCAAAGAAGAAGGTCAACCTGAAGACTTCTCAAGATAAGCAACCTACACTATTTTCATACTTTGGGAAAAGCTAGTTTTGTTTGCATCAACTTCAAACTTTCTTCGTCCACGCTTCATATGTGTATGGACATGGCTGATGATTTTGTTAGGTAGAAAGACAGATATGAAGTTGCTGTTTTGCAGTCAACCTACAGTCGGTACTGTGTAATCTCCTATGTTTCCCCATCTTTTGCGGCTAGGCAGTGTAGTGATCCTTTCTGTTGTATCGAACTTGTATCTGAACGTCTGATTGTACTGCATCCACAATATAGATGACTTCTGTGGTCGGATTTTGTGCAATGCATATAAACACAGAGATCGTGATGTTCATATGTTCGATTTTAAGTAAAAAATAAGAGCCCGATGTTTGAATCTAGATGGCTGCAGGTGAAAAAATTCAAGCCCCAGATTGGAATTCAAATACTAAATGTGCAATCATGTTAACAGAACAAGTGAATTCCCACATTTGAAGTTCTTAAATCACCCAATATAAACAAGAAATAGCATCTCCTTACAGATATTGAGTTGAAATGAAAAACAAGGCAAAATAATTTGCAGTTGCCAATTAACACATGGGAAATATTTGTGGACGTAAAATTGGCAAAGACCAATTATAAGCTTCTATCCACCTTCCATTAGGTACCATCTCCATAATGATTTTCCTTACCATCCGAATAGGACCAGCCATTGCCCCCCATTGTAGCACTGAACGCGAGCCTAGGCAGAACCGTCGGCGCTTATTCCCGAGCCATATTGTGCTACCTCTCCGCCTTCTAATCCGCCTCCGTGGCCGGCACCACCCAACCAACATAGTGGAGTCTGACAACATAGATATGGTGATAGAACCTCTCCTCAACATTGCTATTTGTAGTGTTACTAAGTTGTGCAAAATGTTTTGTGATGTTCATTACTATGTATTTCTTATATAGTGTGATTAAAGATGAATTGTTGATGTTAATGATGTTAATCATAATGGGAGCAATCATAACAATCATGCTTTTTAAAGGCCTGATGCTGTAGTGGAATAAAGTGAAGCCTTAGGAGGAGTTTTTGTTGTATTTTATTGTTGGGGTTGTGGTAGTCATGATCAAAAGAGATCTTTGTGGTGAAAAGACAATCAGTTCAAATTAGAACTTGCAGGATAGATCTAGTAGTTACCCCTTTGCTTGGAGTTAAAACATATTTACTCGCACATTTTGCTTTGTAAAACATCTGTTTCTGAATTTGGGCTGGTGTATAAATTTGCTCTGAAAAGTTGCTTTTTTTTCCCCCCCCAATTTTCTAGAAGTTGTAAGGGAATAATGGTGGCTTTGGATAATTTTGTAGACAACAGATGAAAATATAGACTATGGAAGAAGGAACATTGAATGATAATTGCCCATGGGAAATGATTTTTTTACAACAAGTGGTGATATAATTTCATTAGTCTCAGGTTGGCATGCGGCGCCGAATCACCAAACTATAGATAAACTACTGACATTGAGTGCATAAGAATATACTGCTTTTCCAAGTACTCTGCCTTCATTCTTCACCAGCATAATCATTCACTCTATTTTATACCGGAAAAGAAAAGCTAAGTAAAGTGAAAATTGTTGGACCAGCTTTGTTTTTTTTCGGACAACGAAGTTTCATTAAACTGCAAAAGCAGCAGAGAGAAGCATACAACTGAAAAACCATCAGGAGGTGCAGGCAATCCATTACTCCTCAGAACTTTGAAAAAATCAGATGGAGGGTGCATTACCCAATTTCCAAGATCGATCTTCCTTTTGGCTTGCCTGGCAAGCAAATCAGCCAAAGCATTAGAACTCATCTTTATCAAATTCCAGCTACAAAACTTCAGCATACTCTGAAACCATCGGATTTCTTTGATGAGAGGGTAGATTTCCCAGACATTCTTTGAAAGGAACCAAAATAACACAGTACATTTGAAATGTCCATAATAACATCTTGAAAATCATGAATCTTTGCTGGCTTCAAACCCCAAAGCAGCAGAGGCTTCAGGCATCAATGCAGAATTCAAGTATAAGGAGGAAGTATTACCTGCAACTACCAAATCCTGATGATCTCTAGCAATAACTACAGTCCCTGCCACTCCTGTGCTATCATCCCAAGCACTATCACAATTGATCTTAATTGTACCAGGGTTTGGGGCACACCAAGTCTCCAATTTCAGAACCGATATCAGCTTGGGGGACACCTGTATATGGAGCCACTAAGGAACTGCCAAGAAACTCTGCTACAGCTGCTCCAATTCTGTGCACTTTACCAATAGGTTTAGGAGATGGATGTCCATAGACAACTTCACTTCACTTCTTGCCTTCCAGATTGTCCAGAGTGAAAAAGCCACCCAAAGAAAACGCACTGTCTTGGGGAGAGCATTAGTGTTATCAATATCCAAACTGCAGGAGCAATAATGTGAGAACAATGAGTTATCACAGAGATGGTTTGGACCCAGATTCATGAGTCTTATGATAACCAGATCCGACATTGAATGATTGAAAGAGCCACTTTTTGATGAACCAGCTGTTAAGTATGCAATGAAAAAACAAAGAGTCTCTGCCTTCCTGCCTTTGATAATAAATATGACCTCGTTAGCTCATACATACATAGGCAATGTTCCACATACTGCGCGTCGAATTTGGCCATATCTAACAAAAAACACAGCAGGGACTAGTTAAATTTCCAGGTTCTGATGTAGTCCCTATCGTGTGTGGTGATAACCTTCTTCATCCCCACTGCCAAGCAGGTGATGGGAGGTGCAGGAATGCCGACAATGTTAGCATCTGGTGAAATCCTTTTTCCTCTCAATCTCTGAATTACCATGTTTTGATAACAACCACCACTTGAACTTGAAGCAGGTTTAGAACTTGGCAGTACACAGTAGCTGGTGTCCAAGACAATTTTAGTAACCACTTTCCCTGTGTTCTGATCCACTAGATGAAGCACACCATCCATTCCACCCACAACCAAAGTTGATGCATCATTCCTCCGGTGCTGCATTGAACACACAGCACCCTGACTCACTCTCGTTTCCCACAAAAGTCTACATGTCCTCAGGTCCCAACCATACACATATCCATTGCTTGATCCAGCAAACACTGTCCTATCATTGCCGCAAGGGTTGTAGCTCAAAGTCTTTATCTCGCCTGCTATATGCAATTTTGCTGCAAACTCATGATCAGGTAAAAGTACAGAGGAAACTGTGATAGAAGAACCACCACCAGCAAGAATGGACAACCGACTGCCTTCATCACTTAACCCTAGGCATGTAACTGGCACCTCAGGGTCGTGCATTCTAAGAATTTGAGAACATTGGCTACTGTACATGTCAAACACTCGAGCAGTGCCGTCAGCACATCCAACCACAGCCTCTGGATCACAGTAGCTCATGCATAAACCCTTCGGAAAGGTACCCTTGCACTTAAATGGGTTTAATATCCTAGTCATCCCACTGCGCCTCCATATGCATATTCGACTATTCTTCGAGCCGACCAAGCCAACAATCTTGCTCTCATCAAAGTCAAAATCAACCAAAGGGCCATAGTCTACTGGAACTCGATATTCTCCTTGAAATTTATACACACAATTACGGCTTTCTTCCAGTGACCACAGACGCATGAACTTCTTCCTGCTGCTGCCAGTGAGAAGCAACCCATCCTTGTTTCGGCATTGATCAATAATATTAGCAGAGTGACCCTTCCACTGATCAACATTAATCCGACGGCTTTGAAGCAATGCAAGTCTATGAGTCACACCGGCCATCTCCTCCAAACAAAGACCCCTCACAAGACCCATTTGCCACTGCTTGTAATAAAGCGCTTCGAAACACTTACATTTGGCGATGGCGGTCCTCCAGGTTTTGCAAACCAAGGAACAACTGACGAGGTCTTGGCAGCAGTCAAGCAAAGAGAAGATTGCGGAAAGGACGTCATGGTCAAGAGCATTGTTTGGCGGAGGTCCTCTTTTCGGCCTCTTGTTGTTGTTGCTGGGCAGAGCGAAATCTCTCCCGGCCGGGAAGGAATGTGATTTGTATTTCAAACAAGAAGACATCCAAACAGAGATTTATCATGGATGACTTTCAGATATTTGTTGTTTCGCCCTATATATATGTTTATTAGGATCAAGGTATATGTAAGAGTAGAACAACCATGTAAAATAAGATAAGGAGACTAATATATATGTCACATCTAATTACACTAGGATTCCTAGTTATAAACAGTAAAATGATTTAAAGTGACCCAATTATCTAGTCCTGGCGGGACTGAGATATCGATTAACTCACCTCTGTATAATTTGTGATTTGTGCAGCTCCTCCATGGTTATCAACCACTTCACCCACCTACACTCACACACAAACACAAATTTGTAATGAGTAATGATTGTTGCGACCACCGTTTCGGGTTGGTCGCACAACCGGAAACGGTGATTGCGGAATTGGGTGTTCGCAAATTGAAACGACAATTACCTGGTCATTGGTCCTTGATCATAAATCTCTGTTTTTCGTTACTAAAGTGAGATCGTCCATTCCGCTTTGATAAGGTTGTGGCATTGTATTCAGATGAATCAGAATAAACTGTCATCGAGATCGTAATGGAGGCCATTGTTAGGGTTTGGAGAGGGAGACTGATAGCAAAATTTTATCACCACCATCTTTCATAGTTTCATCTCTTATTTCACGCCGGGTCTAAAGCGACGTCGTTCCCGTTTCCCACCCCCTATATAATTCGATTGTAAAGTGGTTTTTTTTTTTTTTTTTGGCAATGAAGTAATGAAGTAAAATGGTGTCTTTAAAAGATGAAAATTAGTTATGCCCATTTTGTATCACAAGTGAATCTCCGTACCTATTTTTTATAATACACAGTACACATGACTCCATTAGTCATGAAAAAGTGAAAAATTCAAGCTCCTATATGAGCAATGCTTCACTTTATGGACATGGAAGGCTAGGCAAGTTCCAACCAATTGAGAGGGATGACAAGCCTTTCAGGGGTTCGCACCACAAATGCACCTCAGGGGTTCGCTTATGCATATTCAATCATGAACGAGGAAGAACACCAAAAAGTACAAAAGAATTCGTCGGAGTCATTTGAATCAAGTGCATGAAGAAGACTGGACTGTAATTGATTCCAAAAGCTACCTATATGATTCGAGCTGTTATTTATCCGAAGAAGCACAACACAATTTAGATCCCAAATATTCTAAATATGTCGACAACAACATCGACTTAATCATTGAAATTGAAGGGTAGTTCAAATATGTCAGAGTTGGATCAACAGTTGTACTTGTTTGTACTTGTTTTTATTTTTTTATTTTTTATTACATCAACAATTGAGAAGTACAACAACTAGTCTTTCGTAAGTTAAACACATATGGAGGTGGTCAACAAATTTAACCCGCAATCATGACAATTAACTCCGCCATGAATATGATCAGAACAATTACAACCATGAATATGGTGATAATTACGATCGTAAATGCGACATGATGACGATCGTAAAGCGCGACAATGATTACAGCAATGAGTGCAGTAATCATTACAGAAATAAAGTAGGACACTGATGACAGTCATAAAGCTTGATAATAATTATAGGGATGAGTACGGTATCAATAGTGACTTGCTGCCCAAGTCACCGGCGACTTGCCAGGCAAGTTTACTTGCGGCTTAAGCCATAGCGCACTTATTCTACTTCAGTCGACTAAAAAATATACTGACTTAGGCATCAAATGGTTTTCTGCAGGTACCCCCCCTCCTCTTCGAGCTTACGGTTAAACTTCCGAGTCTACGCTCAAATGAGGCTTCTTGATCTTTTCTGGTCAGCTTCCACTCTAGTCCGCATTCATTGGTGAGTCAAAATCCTCTGCGGAATTTTTCGTCACCAACAACTCATAACCTCCTATTTACGTAGGGAAACTTATGCCACTAGACCAAATAGTATTGAGTTTTTTTTTTTGGTTACAAGTTTCTGTATTTTGAGAAAATATGTATAATTATTTAGGTCGTAGCTCTTTCTATCACGTCTCTGAACAGTAGTTTATAATGTAAATTTGCTACAATTAATAATATTATGTTTTTTTTTTTTTAGTAAATGTAGATTTCATTAAACACATGCCAAGATGACCATTACATAGAGAGATTGGACCTAACAGCAGGGTGAAGTGGGCCCCACAACTGCCCAACCCCTTGACCATCAGAATTGACTTAGATGCCTCGTTGAAGAGCTCAAGCCCATCACGCTTTGCTTACATCTTCATTTTCTGGCCCATAGCAGCATTGATGAGCCCATTTCCAAGAGCCTTAAGCAGAGGCCTAATAGTTTGCCCCAGCTAATTTGGGCACAAACCCAATTCACTAAGGTAATAACACCTCTACCACAGAGACCACGACATCTCCATCACTGGGAATCACCTCGCCAATAGCACGGCTACTTGGACCACCGCCAAAGACCAGCCCAGCTACCTGTGAACACCACCGGACAATCATCGTCAGAATCACCAAGAACAAAGCTCAGATTTGAGCCCAAACACAGTCCAGCCATACTGATCTGGACACCCAAATCCATTGGCATGTCACCGTCAACTCTGACATTGTTTGCAGCACCGGCCGAGCCCTGCCCAACATCACTTCTACCAGTTGCACGAGAATAGCATGGTGACGATCCATAGCCTCTACGCTGCCTCTTCGCGCAGCACCGCTGCCAGTCCATGTCTCAATCAACGACGTGGATGCCATTGAAGTCATAGAGAGAGGTTGTGAGGTCTCCTGTTGTAATACTCCAGAAATTTGTTATTAATTTCTTGAAATTTCCTGGAATTAATAAAGTGTTCGTTAGTAGGTTTTCGTGGTTTGAAGGTTGACTTTTTATACATTAGGATTCTGTGAAAACTTCCTTCGCATAAGTCATAGAGCGCGTCAATAAGAGTTCGTGCATATCCGGAACGCAAAAATTGGAATTCGTATGAAGAAGTTATGGGTTTCAGAAAAAACTTTCATTTTTGTATAAAGGACGAAAATTTCCGAAAATTGCAAAGAATGACAGAATTTCCAAAATTGGAAACCCAGCCCCTCTCTCTCTCCCCCCGACCGGAAATCGCCTCAATCCTTCTTCCGGCCATATCTTCGCCGTCCAGCCACCATTGGATGTGGCAGCACTTGCATTAGCTTCGCCTCTTCCTCCTCCGCCTGTCTGTGGTGGTTTTGCAACCCATCTCCGCTGCTACATGGCGCAGCAAGGAGAACCCGATCCTAACTCAGTTTTAGGTCAACGCCGGTTTCTCCATCCTCTGGCCACCACAGGTCGAGCCACCGGTCATTTTGGAACCCTCTGAAGATGCTGATCATGCTCACCAAGTAGAATTAACAGAATCGAAGCGTGGAAGGAGAACCAAGCCAAATCGAAAAATTGGGCAATTATCCAATCTAGCCACTATCGAGGTATTTTCCGGATTCTCTGCTTTGATTTAGGCTTGGTGCTAGTTGTGAAAGTTGTTGTGCATCTTGAGAGGAAGAGTTTGGCATAGGTCTCGCCGTTCAATTCGGAGGTTGACGGCGACGCTTGGCGGTTGCTTCCAGTCACCCGAGGGACAGTTTCTGTTTCTGATTTCGATCTACTCGTTGATACGAGTATTTCGATATACAACACGTAATTTTTGGAGATTGCATGATTAAGTTAGGGTTTTTATGGCTTCGATTCATTTCGGTTTTCGATTCGTGAGGATTAGGCCGTTCGATCGACTTATGGTTTTGATTGTTTTGATCGTAGAAGTGTTCCGAAGATGTTGGATGGTCTCGGATGAGGAACCGACTGTTGGATTGTCGTATAATTATGTTTTGTGATTTGTGTGCTAAGTTGAGACTGTATGTGATTAGGTGTTTGACGGAATTGTATTGGGCGAAAATTTTGTGATTGTGTGATCTTGGCTGTTAGAGAAGACGCAGCTGGAATTAGAGGTGAGTACATCTCACGGTGTTTCGGTTGATAAATTAGTTATGTTTTAATTTAGTAGATTTAATTATTAGCATGAATAATAGTATTTATCGAAACAAATTATTTGTTTTAAAATATATGAACTTGATTAACAACAGTTCATGGGTAAGTTAAAACAATGTTTTAATTTGATGTAAAATGATTTTCGAGAAGTACAATTTGTAAAACTATAGTTGGTATTAGTGGCATCCCTGAGTGGATGACTACGTGTGTGTGTATTTATGTGAAAAATATATATCTTGGTGGAATTGGGCGAGTTGTTCACTTTTGTTATGCGATGTGATGTTGAGGAAAATAAATGGAATGTGAAAGAAAAGTGGTTTTTGTTTGTTTGAGCTTTGATTGAAATGTATAAGATTTTGATAATGGTTTTGAGATGAGAACATATTATTTTCACTACTAGAATTTTTCTCATATACATTGGCCAGAAATCGATGTAAAAAAAATTTGTACCGATGTGTCAGTAGGTGATGTAAAAGATCGCCAAAAAATAGACATCGGTTTTTAACCGATGTCCCATACAACAATAAACATCGGATTAGATTCCAGAATCGATGTTAAACTGCTATTATCATCACAAATTGGTGTTTTTAGATATTGTTAAACCTTCATATTTATGCATTTAATGCTTAACGAAATATAGGTCCAATAGCACTAGTATTCATTTTAACATCGTTACTCATTCTAGAAACGATGTGCAATATATTCTTAGACATCGGTGTTTTTGAAATTTGCCTGTTGTTTATAAGCTTTACGGGTACTTGCCATATATCACACTATTTAAGATTGAATCTACATTCTTTTCTATTACTCGACCGATGTTCATTATTCTGTTAGACATCGTTTCCTTTTATGAAGTGATGTCCATTTTTCTATTAAACATCAGTTTTTGAGGTTGGCACCGATGTTCATACTTATACCAGACATTGTTTTTCATTTAATAAATCGATGTCCATTATATTGATTTGTTTTACATCGTTTCTTACTTAATAAATCGATGTTCATTGGGTTGTGTTACATCGTTTCTTACTTAATAACTCGATGTGCTTTGAATAAAGAGACATCGATTTTTGTTTCCAATATGATATATCATCTCTTTAATGGCATCGTTTTTGTAGTCTAATACTGATTTAAAATAGATGTATATACATCATGTCCTTTATTTGAGCATGATGTCCACTTTGTAATTGCTGCTACAAAATCAACCAAATCCACATTTGACAACATGAAATTCCAAATTAATTTGAATACGGGACATTGCATTAATTTGTATCCAACATCAGAGATAATAATAGTTCAAAAAATAGGCAAAAAGACCCCAAACCTACTTCAAGGCTAGCCTAAAACATACCATTGCAATAACTACGTGTAGTTTAATTTGTTTGCAGCTGCTGCAACAATACAACTACTCCAAAATTGTTCAAAAAACATCTAGCTAGCCTTACTCAAAATCACTTTGCTAGTCTCCATCTATAGCAAAGTCTGCAAATAGTCAACCACTTCAATGTGCACTTTGTCAAGTTGTTCTTGGGTGTATTCTTTCCGAGTCTTTGCTGCCCGCTAGAAACATATAGAATAACATAAGTCATAATCATCAGGTAAAATGATTCGTAATTATAGACAAGCAATCGTCTCTAAGCTGGCTGCATAGTACAAAATAAAAAAAAACATGTCTCTTGATTAAACAATAAAAAATCCTGCATATATAAAACAAGATCTACCTACTCATATTGTCAATCTAGATATCTCTGTTATATCTCTGGCAATCGTGTCTCTATTACATTCACAAACCACAAACAGCTCAAGATACATGAAGACTCAATCAAGGACTTGGCAATGTAAACTAAACGTTCAGCAAAAGGGGGAGAATGCAAAATACATTACCTCAGATGCATGCATTCTCCACCCATTCAGCCCTAGTTTCCATGTCCTTCTTTTGGCTGCAATCTTGAAACACCATTTGGTAGGATCATCTCATCATAAACCTACAAGTCCATATTCCGGACAACATATAATGTCATATTCAAGTTGAAGATTGATTTAGTCTGAACGAAGATTAAGCTAGATAAAAAAAATAAAAAATGCATACCAATAATATATGACGTAGAGGTACTTGATAATATGCTGCAAGTGGTCCAACCTTAAGAACCAGAAATGAGAATAGGTGACAAAGAATCCATCTTAAGGTTGCTAGAATCACATTCAATTCCAATATGAAGTAAATAAAAGGAGATATATGCAATTAATGTTCATAAATAATTTTGAAATAAGTACACTCATCAACAAAAGCACAAGGAAAAACACTGTTGATCACAATGTTATACGGATGAACTATAATCATCCAGAAAACATGACTATCCAAAACTAAGATATGATTTCTATTTCTCAAACATTTTAAGATTTTGTATTCGATGCTGTAGGTTTACTACATGGCCAGGTTAGACCTCTGTACGTAAATGGATGGGTAAATAATTGTGATGTTTTTAAGATAGAACACTTTGGAGCCACTTCAGCAATATTTACATATCACCCAGGCATGAAATGGTACAGCCCTTCAGCTCAAGACCTTTTTTTTTTTGGTTACCCAGAGTTCCCCCAAACCAGCTTCTTGGACTAGGGTTGAAACTGCAGCAACTGCCAAAATCTACAATCTTTAAGAAACAGGAAAATTGAGCAAATAGCTAGGCAGCTACTGAGAGGGAAATTGAACCCCAGACCACTGTGAGGAGAGAAAAACATGGGCCTGACTATTTCTACTAACCCATTGTTGGTAACCAAAGACCGATTATGGCATTGAGGAAAATAGAAATAATCATCGCAATAAGGGGCCATTTTCAAGTTTACTGAGTCATACCACTTACTGCAACAACAATTTAAGACTCTGACTCTAATAATATGTCAAGCAAACCCAGTCATTTCCTTTGGGATGTCCCAGAGTTTCAGGTATAAAGTAATAAGACACGATCGAACGTATATAACACCAAAATGAACCTATATTAACTCAAGATAGCAAACAAAGATGATGAGAACACACCGCTTCCCCACTATAATTCATGTAAGCTTGAGGCTTCACCACCAAAATTGGTACCTCTCCAATGAACCTGTACTGATGACACCAAGAAATCTGAATGAACACCAACACGTATAAGAGTATGAAAATAAAAGTTACAAGGACTGAAGACCGACCTATTCCAACCAGTGCCTTTGACTGAATTGTATTCATCACAATGCCCTGCGTTTTGGAAATACTATCTATCATTTCAAAACCAACCTGAGATGCAAAAACCACATGAAAAAGCTTAGTCTTTGCATAGCACATAATCGAAAAATAACTAAACAAATAAATACATGAGCAAATTTACATTGTGCCTAGTTCCATGGTACTTATTTCCAGAGTTACCCAATCCAACAATCATCCAAGGAGTGTATTCCACTTTAAATCTATCGCTATTCTCCGGCAAGGAAGTTTGTACAGAAAAACTTGTTGAAACTGAACACTTATTCAGAAAACGAGTTCTACCGGGTCTTCGTGGATATGATATATGCAACACGTTTACATGAACAAAACCAGGACAAACATATCAGATTACAATTTGTGGAGAAATTGGCCGGTAACAAAAAAGCAGAGTAGGTTTCACTTACAGGGTACCGAGAACTTCTTCGGTTTGAGGCAATGGCGGTGACAGCGAGCTCCAAAGGGTGGGAAGACTAGTCGCAGAGGAAAAGAGATAGACCGCTGCCATGGATAGAATATAGCAACTAGTACAATGAGAGCTCTATATGGGTTCTTATCAGAACCCAAGTACATGCGTTTTGCAACAAAGGGATGAATGATTAATTGAGAATATATTGAAGCAGCTATGAAGAGCCAATTACATGGATAGCTAAAGTATAAAGAAGTCAAATTTAAGAAAACCCATACAAATTTAAAGGAGACAAGTTGTTAATGTTTAAAGTTCAGCGGTAGCTAAATCTTTGTTAACGCTGGTCCGATGGGCGGACCGCTACTTGTGATACTCTCAGAGATTCCGCTACCTGTCAAGTAAATTACAGAGGGCGTCAGAGGGAGACCGCGTTGGGCGGTCTTCTCTTCTCCGATGCCTAAGTTAGTTAATGTATTTATGTTGACAAAGTAACAGTAGGTAAGTATTGAATGCGTAATTAATGAGGAGAGAGGAGAGAACCTTTTATAGGTGAGGAGGGAGTTGTTCTTCTCCATGTTTTCGATGTGGGACTGATGTGCTTCAATTCCCAGCTTCTGGAGCTGTCTTGGCGCGGCGCGTATCGGCGCGTCAACGGTGATCTGGGGGTAAGCCGGGGCTCAGGCGGTAGCCTGCTTAGCTGTGTTCCCGTAGGTCACTCATTTGGCGAGAGTCTGTACCGTTGGCGGTAGTATGAGCGTGGCCCATTATAGCTAATTATGCTTGCAAATGCCTATGTAAGTACAAGTCCCCCAAGTCCCCAGTCAAGGAGGTCAATCTTGGTTGGGGAGTTGCCTAGCGGTTCGAAGCGTTACTTCCGAGTACGTCTTGCCAAGGCATAATTAGCGTCGGTGCGTTTTCAACCATGTACTAACTGAACAAACGCTTTATACCCTTTCGGGTGGGCCCCTTGACAGAACCCGACCCAAGTTTCACCCCGAAACCCGGATACGAGCCTGTGGGGCCCACTTTAAGTGAAATCTTACCGAAAAATCGGCAGAACCTCCCCTAAAATAGGCTACCCAAAAGTTCACAAAACTTGGACATAATTAAAATTAAGCTCCTACTCAGATACACATTCCAACATTTACATTCCAAGTCTATATGTTACATTCCGAAAGTATGAATCCCATCTTAACTTCACTACAATAACAAATTCTCAGGGAATAACATTCTCCAAATTTAAAAGGTTATCAGAGCAGTGCTACATAACTAAGCCGATATCATACAAGGTAGGTTAAGTATTAACCTACAGTCAAAACGGAAGCGCAGATTCCTATGCCTCAAGTTCCTGGACGCGGCCTCGGCAAATCTGAAAATCTGGGCATTTGAAACCGAAGGGCCCAGGGGAAAACATTTAAAAACCATTAGAGTGAGTGGACGAAACTAAAATAAATTATGAAACCAATGCTTGAATGCTTTCCCATTTTCTTGTTAATAAAATCTGACATGCAGCGAGATTTATAAAACGTTTCCAACTCATTCCTTTTTAAAATATCCTTTTCAAGAAAACTCGTTCGATAACTAGAGAGGACTGCTGTCTAGTCATCTCATGCCATCTGGAGGGGACTGCCGCCCAGATGACGCATCGGAGGGGACTGCCGACCGGATTTAGGAGGCGGTGGTTAGAGGGGACTGCCGACTAACTACCTCATCTGGAGGGGACTGCCGACCAGAGTATTACCTAGAGGGGACTGCCGACTAGGTAAGATACGCATGCGCCGAAAATAGCCTCCTTGCCAACTCCTTTCTTTAAATTCTTTTCTTTCCACAAAAACCACGTTTATCCAAACAATAATCAAGTTATAAATTTAATGCCATGCTGCATGCATCATTTAAATAAAATAAAAGTCCACTCACTGGTGAGTCTCGCAGCTAATCCTGCTGCCTGCCCGTGTCCTCCTCGCTCGAGGGATCAGTACGTCCTGTAGCAATGGACATGATATAATTAACCTCGATAAAAAAAATTAATCTAAGAGTCAAAGCTTAATCATTCAGAAATTAATACTCATTACTCAAAAGAAATTTCCTCTAACAACCAATTCTTCAATTAAGGATTCAACTCTCGAATTTCGGAATTCCTTACAATTTCAATGTCCTCGAAACTCTTTAACAACTCAACCATAAATTAATCACCAAATTATAAAATAATTCCTTCCCAAAATTTCCGAGTTCTCCCTTAATTTTCCTTTTCAATCCACAATCACTACTCCAACTTTCCAACACATTAATTCAATACGAAACTATAACCAAGAGCATTTAACCTATAAAATTATAAACCACAATACTCAAAACAACCACATCCAACATCAAAATTCCAAGGAATCTCACTATCCGAACAACCTCAAATCTAACACAAAACTCAAAGATTAAATCCAATTCCGGTCAACCTATTTAGCTCAAAATCATCTCCACAACACACCCAACAATTTCTATACCTGCAACCACAACCAAAAATCAAGCAGAAATAGCCGGAAAAATCAACCAAAAACCAAGAACTCGTCAGCTACTGTTCACGCTACTGTTCATCTCGAATTTCTCCTCTACCGGTCGATTCAAGCTGCAATAAGCATACCCACAAGATCAGTGTTCTTCCAACAACAAGATTCACCAAGGTTTCCGGCCGAAAATCACCGGAAACCAAAAACCCAATCAAGAAATCGAAAATGTTCAGTTTTTCCCTCTTCTTCGATTTGCTTCATTCCAAGCCTAATCACCTAAAATCCTTACCTGAGATGGAAGAGGAGGAAGAGAGGAAGCTTTCTGACCGGTGAGACGACTTGGGGTGGCTTGACGACGACAAATTAGCCGGAAATGTTTTCTCCAGTTACTGTGCGCGAAAAGAAGGAGAAAGGGGAAGGAAGAATCGGGTTCTCCCGATTTGGATATGCTTTTTCTTTCTCTCTCTTCCCAAAATGGAAACCACTTAAATAAAACCCAAAAGCTAAGTATAGTAACTCTTATTTTAAGTCATAACTTTCCCGTCAAAATTCTGATTTAAACAAACTACGTGTCCACGAACTCGATTTTTCGTATACTACGGCATTCTTATGGAAATTCCCAACTTAACAGACAAAATAGAAAGTCAACTCCTCGGTCAAAACCAGTAAATGTAACTAGTAAAAATTTTAAGCTACGGGGCATTACACCCCTGCAAGGCCCCCTAGGGAGTCCCCCACTCCCCGGCTAAGGGTGTTGGGTAGTGAGCCCAATCTTTGATACCCGAGTGGCGGGGGTCAACATGCCTGATCAGGGCCGTCGTAGACTGTTGACAAGTCCCCCTGTCCCGTAGGGACGTAGTTTATGCCACACTGCGTGGCGGTCGTCGTAGGTTTGACTGTAACGCCGCGTGGCGGTCGTCGTCAGAATGAGGCGTTACCTCGGGAATTGCCGTTGGCGGAATTTCCTCTGCTGATAGTAAGCGGCAAGCAGTGTCGTGGGGACTTGGCTGGTTGCCGTTCAGTGGACTGTCTTGCATGCAGGAGGGAGGGGTTCCGCTAGCGGAGTTGTGCTTAGCGGAGACTATCTCGCTTGCAAGAAGAAAAGGGAGAAGTTCTGGTAGCGGAGTTGCGCTTAGCGGAGACTATCTCGCTTGCAAGAAGAAAAGGGAGAAGTTCCGCTAGCGGAGTTGCGCTTAGCGGAGACTATCTCGCTTGCAAGAACAAAAGGGAGAAGTTCCGCTAGCGGAGACTATCTCGCTTGCAAGAAGAAAAGGGGGAAGCTCCGCTAGCGGAGACTATCTCGCTTGGAAGAAGAAAAGGGAGAAGTTCCGCTAGCGGAGTTGCGCTTAGCAGAGACTATCTCGCTTGCAAGAAGAAAAGGGAGAAGTTCCGCTAGCGGAGTTGCGCTTAGCGGAGACTATCTCGCTTGAATTTACTATAATTTCTCTTCACTAAGGTAGCAGTGATTCCGCCCTGTTAGTAACCGCTTAGACAAGAGGTCGTTAGGTCAATTTGTGGCTTGTTGAAGGCTAGTCCTTAATTGGGAAGGTTTTATTATCTGCATGATATCTTTTAAATTTTTGCAAAAATTTTAAATAGTAGAACTTAACGGTGTTTGCCTGATATATCAAAATGATGTTGAAATGCAAAGTTGATATACCATTCTAATAGGAGAAAAGTTCAGCCACCGTCCCCAAATTATTCTGCCAAAGCCAATTTAATACCCGAACTCTCAAAAGTATCAATGTGATACCCAAAGACCTAAATTGGCATCAACGTGATACTTCCGTCCAAAATTTCTGACGGCGTCGTTTGTTTGCTGAAGTGGCAAGCACGTGGGTAAAAAAAAAGGGCAAAATCGACTTTTTACTCTTTTTTTGTTAATTTTCATTTTTTTTTTTTGAGAAAATTTCAGCTATCGTTCCAAAACTATGGTGCCAAGGCCAATTTGATACCCGAACTCTCAAAAGTATCAATGTGATACCCAAAGACGTATTTTGACATCAACGTGATACTTCCGTCAAAAATCTCTAACGGCGCTATCTGTTTACTGACGTGGCAAGCACGTGGGCCCTTAAAAAAAGTGAAATGACCAATTTACCCTTCTTTTTTTTGTTAATTTTTTTCTTCTTCTTCTTGTTCTTGTTCTTCTGGGATATTGTTCTAGCCAAACCGCCGCAAGCTCCGCAACTTCTCCTCCACCCAAGAATCAAAGAAAAATGGCTTATGCTTCTTCTTCAACCTCAGTCCTCTTCTTCTTCTCTCGCCTCCTCCTCTCTCTCATCTCCTTCCCCTCCGCCCAAACCATCACCAACACTGCCATCATCCTCTCCAATTCCTGCTACAAATTCATGTTCTTCGCACTCAACTCCCAGCGGACGGACCCAAAACCAAAGTTGGGTGACACGATTAACAAAAAAAAAAAAATCAAATCTTTCTGCACCCAGAAAACTGCTCTGGGCACCCAGAGACGCCCATGTCTTCTTCTCCGCCAAAACCGATTTCCTTCTTCTCCGCCCAGCAACTTTCCTCTTTCGGGACAACCAACTGGGAAACTGGTTCGCTGCACACCAAATTCTGGTGAACCTTAGCTCTACCAACCATCTTCTTTCTTCGCAAAGACCGTCACCCATTCGCTAATAGAACCTCCGTTCATCAAACGCCCTCCTCCACCGCCACAACCTCAGCGTCATCTTCCTCCACCGCCACCGTCATGTCAGTAACAACAGATATCAGATACTTCGATCAAAATCACAATCACAAGGTCAAAGCAACATATAACTATGAATTCATGTATACAAGAACTAAAAATAAACCCAGCATAAACCAAAAAAGCAAAACCAACCCAGATAGCATTTGAGCACAATTAGATCAAGAAAAAGACTTGGCAGCTGGTACTTGGTACCTTTGGCTTCTCCCACACACTGTCAATTGCTCGATTTGGGTAAATGGGTCATTTCACCTTTTTTTTTTGGACCCACGTGCTTGCCACGTCAACAACACAAACGGCGCCGTCAGATATTTTAGACGGAAGTATCACGTTGATGCCAATTTAGGTCTTTGAGTATCATATTGATACTTTTGAGAGTTCGGGTATCAAATTGGCCTTGGCAGAATAGTTTGGAGACGATAGCTGAATTTTTCTCCAAAAAAAAGAAGGGTAAATGGGTCATTTCACTTTTTTTTTTTTGTGATCCACGTGCTTGCCACGTCAGCAAACAAACGGCGCCGTAAAAATTTTTGGACGGAAGTATCACGTTGATGCTAATTTAGGTCTTTGGGTATCACATTGATACTTTTGAGAGTTCGGGTATCAAATTGACCTTGGCAGAATAGTTTGGGGACGGTAGCTGAATTTTTCTCTTCTAATAGTTTCCAAAGTTCATACACCAAAGTGTAGAATCATCTATATTTCATACACCATTTGTGAAGATATTCCTTTCCGCTAATGAAATAGTACTGAACTTCCAGATTCACTACCTTGCTCGTAGCTACATACACGGGTAGAGGGGTGCATGGAGACTCAAATACAATCATATGACTCACGGTACAGGCCATGTGTTGCATGCTTTGTACCTTACACAATCTCAACAGCAGGCTCATTCATTGTGTGATTGTTGTTGCATCCATAGAAATTTCAAATTTCCAGATACCTCCACCCCCACCCACCTTTCCTTGAAAAGGAGCACAACCTTAACTACGTCTATCTCATCCTCTTTTAAAATCCTCTGTTGAGTTGCATTCACGAGTCTTCTTTCCAAGGTTACAAGTTGGTCCTACCAGCAGTATGCAGTTATCCTTGTCTAGGTTGAAATCTTATGATATCTGTAGACACCTTTTAGCGTCTTGTTCTATCATTTCACATGACCTGTCTACAACTATACATGCAGTTCCCAGTCTTCCACGACTCCAAGGCTCCCCAGCCCAACCAGACATGATTGATGACACTGTGTAGAGTTTGGTCTGGTTGGGGGTTTCCTCATCAAAGAGGAAGAGTTTTAGTCCATATTCACTTTCCCAGTTCTCATTTCTCACGCGCTGTCCTTGATGGATACAAGGGCCAACTTAAATATCATTACTGTGTGCTGAGATTAGGGCTGCGATTTGGTTTGGTAATTATCAAACCGCCCGAATACCAACCGATGTTTTAAGTTTGGTAAACCGACTTTTTGGTAACAGAGACCGATAAAACCGAAATAAAAAATTACCAAAAAAGTTGGTTTGGTTTTGATAAATACCGAATCTACCGATTATCTAAATATTAGCTTTATATACTATGGTTTTCAATACACTTCATAATAGTATGAACATTACTACATTAATAGTACTTGTATTTTAAGTAACCTAGTCAAAGATGGTTAAATAACCTAGTTTATGTAGTAATAGGGTGGAAGATGGTTCCTTTCAGAACTCATGGGATTGATTTTCCCTTCTTCTTTCTGAGCATTTATTATGAAAATTTAGGACTACAATATCCCTACTCAAATGATTGACAATTTCACATATGATGATAAATTTTAAAATACAAAAATATTATTGAAACATTGATATATTTTTTCTTTCCTTTCCTGACCAAACACTGTCAAATAGTATTTCTTAAATGTTTTCCCTGCTTTAACAAATACCGGAAAATAAACTTAACAGGAATTTTAATTTTCCATCCCCATGAAAAAGATAACGGAAATGAAAGTCATGGAAACTTAACTCATTTTAAGTTTCTGTATACAATGGATTAATAGATGAGGATAGGCATAGCAATCAAAGTCTACACCACCAATTTACTAACCTTGGAGTTGCTTCTTTTCGATTCAGAAAGGAGAAAAAATAAAAGATCCCACTAGAGTCTTTAAAGTGATGAACACTAAACCATGTAATGATTTGCCCACCTCAATTATTAAGTTTATCAGTTCAGCTCATTGACCATATCATGTCATCCTTCTCAATTCCAATGAACAGTAATTTTCTTCGAGCAATGTTCAAATTCATATTACTGGTTAAAGAAGGAGCCAAATAATGAAGTCACGTTCCTTGAAAAGTGAAAGCAGTAAGCAAATTGGATGACAGTATCGTTAGAAAAAAAACAAAACTGGATAAAAGTGCAAGTCTAGCTATGAACAGAAAAGGAAAGGAAAATATATTAGTATCACCACAGTATCTCACAACTGTCAGAGGGATTCGATTCAGAAGCCAAAAACACTAAGAAAATCTGTGAGAATAAATGCCCAAAACACCACCAACAGTAGTCTGACTCGAGCAATGAAGGCCATCCCCAAAAAGCTACACTCCTATGCTCCAAGCCAGCATAGCCTTACAAAACCTCATGCACCCAAATATAGTAGTAGTATTAACACCGACCCTGCAGAAAGTAAAAAGATGTGGTGGCCCATGGTGGGTTTCTGCCATTGAAATCAACCAGTGATCTCTTCTGTATTGTTATTGTCATTGCTGGTGTTAATGGCGGTGGTTGTGTGGGGGTTGGTGGTGCCATTGGTCTGGTTCTGGTTCTGTTTCTGTGAAACTGGGTACTTAATGGCATTGAGTTCAACTTTGCGCAGAGCAGCTTTGCCAAGATCAACACCACATATGTCAGAGAGCCTGACCAGATAGAGCAGGACATCAGAGAGCTCTTCACCCAGGTGTTGCTTTTCCTCTTCTTTCCAATCAGGAAGGCCCTTTGGAACTTCACCTTTCCATTGAAATATCTCAGAAAGCTCTCCCACTTCACCCACCTGAGATTTCACCAAAAAGGCCAAACCTTTTGCATCAAACCCAATTTTACCTTTCTGATTCCTTTGAAATTCAACATCTTTTTCTGGGATGCGACACAAAAGCAAAAGTAAAAGCACAAGGGCGCAGGAAAACACAAAAGAAAAACATTGTTTTGGAAGATTTTTCCATGACAAAAACAAAAAGGAAGATCTGCTTGCAATGAAGTCAATTTTGACTCCCTGGTTAAAAAGTTAAAAACTTCAACTATTTGGGTTTTGAGAGAACATTGTTTTGGAAGATTTTTCCATGACAAAAACAAAAAGGAAGATCTGCTTGCAATGAAGTCAATTTTGACTCCCTGGTTAAAAAGTTAAAAACTTCAACTATTTGGGTTTTGAGAGGGTGAAATGGAATTAAAAAAAAAATATACCAACTTGAAGGCAAGGAACACATGCAATAGAAAAATCAAGTCCAAGACACCAGAAACCATTTGTTAATAGAGTTATTTCTGCAATCCAACTAGAGTCAGCTGTCTTCAAAAACCCATGAAGAAAGCGAAAGCAAAAATATGATAATAACAAAGAAATCCAGCTTAATATTTGGATCCTCCCTATTTCATGGATCATACAGATTAAACAAAACAACTGATCATGGCCATAATTAACAAAGCAATCCATCAAACACGTTCTGGGCACAACTTAAATGACACGAAACAAAACAAAGAGAAAAAAAGCTTCATGGGTTTGGTAAAGGGTGCACAAACCAGAGCCAAGAGCAAGTTTCTGGGGCTGTGGAACTTATCCCAGTCTCTCTCTCTAGCAAACTCCGCCATCTTCTTCTTGAGTAGGTCAAGAGTGACGCTTTCGGCTTCTGAAAATCCAGTCATCTTCTCAAAAGTCTCAAAGTCTCAAACCAAACCACAGAGAGAGAGAGAGAGAGAGAGAAATGGTGAAGAATAAGAAAGAAAGGAAGCAAATTTTTGAAGAGGATAAGAGCGAGAGGAGTCTTGAGAGCGAGAGAGAGAGAGCTTTAAGCCTTTAATCCCAGAGGGGGTCCGTGAAGCTCAATTACTCTTGTTGGGTCAGGGACTCTTACATCTCTCTCAGGGCTTTAAATATAAATAGAGAGTTTCATGGGAAAATTAAAAGCGCTGCTTTGGAACTTTGGAAGATGATTCGTTTACGGGCTACTGCCGGTTGCAATGGTGGGACCGGGTGACGTGTCGGTGGAGGGGTTGGAGTAAGGAACCATGTGTTTCGCTTGAAGGATTTTTGATTGGCTGTTTTTTTTTTTTTTTTTTTTTTTTCTGCTCCTTGGAACTTGGCTCGTTCTGCCTGTCCAACCAGTTGGTGACATCTGAGCCTGCCATGTCACTGGTAAAAGAGCTGAACAATTATTATTATTTTTTAATAATTAGGCATTAATTTGCTTCACTGGTGTTATTAGGAAACAAATCAAATCAGTGAAATCACCGACTAAAAAGCAAAAAAGGGTAACAAATCTTTAAAAATGATACTTTTCTAAAATATACTAGTCTTTCTTCACACAAATTCTGAATATGCAAGTTTTTTTTTTTGCCAATGATAAAAGATGTCATTTTGAAGTGCCCTATTATAATCCAGAACACACAAATGTTCCCATGATAATTAAGGTCATCTCTTTACAACCTGCCACTCAAATTAAGCATAATTACCAAAGCTGCCATTGGCAGATATATATATCTCTCTCTCTCCCTGTTATCCATTCGGACTCGGACCTTTACCAAAATTTCACTCTCTCTCTCTCTCTCTCTCTCTCTCCAAACCCTTACCACGTCAACCTCCTTGAACGCGACCACCTCCTCGAGACCTTCCTCGACATCTCCGACTCGCCGCCCTTCGCCATCGATCTCTCATTCGAGCGGATCCTCGACTCCGACGCCGATCAGACCAAGCTCATCGATCGCGCCCTGCAGTTGGGATCGGTGCTCCTCAAGGCCTCTCTCTCTCTCTCCAAACCCTTACCACGTCAACCTCCTTGACCGCGACCACCTCCTCGAGACCTTCCTCGACATCTCCGACTCGCCGCCCTTCGCCATCGATCTCTCATTCGAGCGGATCCTCGACTCCGACGCCGATCAGACCAAGCTCATCGATCGCGCCCTGCAGTTGGGATCGGTGCTCATCAAGGCCGGTAAGCGCTCGGCGAGATGACGAGCCTCCAAGCACAACTCCATCGTCTGGGCTCTCCCTCTCGACCTCACCATCAAGGTAGGTGTAGGTTTTACTATTGAAGAAAAAATGAACTGTAATTGTGGCCGAAAACTGGTTTGATCGGGTTAGTTTTTGCGCATTCCGACGATCGGTTCGATTCTTTCGTTTTGAAGTTTCACTTTGCCGTTTTCAGTAGCAAACTTGCACAATCGAGTTTCCGATCACTAATTTTCATGTTAGTAGAGATGATCGTATGGATCATTTCGAAAGAGTTAGTTTTTTTCGTTTTGAAGGGATGAAGTTGCATTTTACTTTTTATTTACTTTGGTGTTGCTTTGTTAGGGTTTTTTGGCATTTCAGTTGCGATGCACAAATCGATTTTCAGTCTCTGTGAATTTCTGATCACTAATTACTATCATAGTATCATATGTTAGGAGTTAAGTTTTGTAGGACTGCGATGAGGAAATTGGCTACAGTTTTGTGAATTTGGAGTCTGAATACTATAGTGTTTGCTGTGAATGTTAGACGAGGAACCTGCTTCGCATTGCTATATTCAATATCAGTTATATTCATTTGAATCATCAATTATGTGTGTAGCTTTACTGGATCCTCAAATACTTGAATAAGTACTTTAGTAATTGAATATCATCTTGTATCATCGGAAGATAAGAAGGATAATATATATATATATTTCACTTGGAGTGTCTCACCTGATCCATGACATCAGTTTCTTTTGGGTTATGGCCAAATACTATTTCTATGCAGTAAAGTGTTTTTCCCTCTGAGTTAAATTGGCTTGCTTGAATTGGATCTTTAGGATTGAAGGAAGACCTCCAGTTATTAAGAAGACCTATTCTGTTAATTATAACAAATCCTTCAATGTAGTCAATTGAATTTGTAGATGATATGAGAAGCTCTTGGTGTTTTGAAAATAATGAGAAGTCTGATGATTAGTGTCATTAATGTTTTTGATTAGTTGTCATGGTTTTCCAACACGGTTTGTTTGTATCTAAGCATAGCTCTTGAAACTCCATTTATAATGTGGAATGTGCATATGGTTTTGACTTGTGCTGTGAATTAGTATTGACTTTTGATGCTGAATTATGATTTGATTTTTTCCATGCTTACTCTCTGTGATTTTAGGTAGATCTGGAATTTAGAAATGCAGATTGGCATATTTTGATGTTGATCTGAAATTTAGTTTCAATTCTGCTCATACATAGTTATATGTATGATTTGGTGTACTTTCTACCTAAACATCTGCTTGTTGGTTCGCTGTGGCTTACTGTTTACACAAATGCAATGGCAGGTTACTATAGCACCGTTAACACGCCAGAATTGAGTGCTTGGACTGCAGTTGAGAAAAGAAAATGGAGTAGGTTGCTTGTGTAATTGAGATTCAAGATCAATGCTCAAACATATCTGCAGCTACATGGTGTATAAGGCTAGATATAACATGTTCTCCTAGCCTCTTGATCATCTTCTCATTCATAGCATGTTTGATAGCTGCTTTATTCTAACTGGATTACTGTATATCCTCTTGTAATATAGTACAGTTTCAAAAGATCATTGAACAAATATATAGTTTTGTTCTTTTATTCCAATTTTCATTTTATGAAGACTGAAACTTTTGTTTTAATATTGAAATCGATAACATTATTAATCTCGATAGTTTTTTTAATCTTTAGAAAAATCGATTTCAAAAGTCACTATTATATCCCTGTCACTGGCCAAATCACATTGCATGTCACTGTTATACACATGTCATTGACCAAGTCACTGACATATTTTGGAATTTTCAAATCACTATTATATCCAGGTCACTGGTCGAGTAATTGTTAACCTCAAGTCACTGGCTATGTCACAATCATGAACATGTCACTGACCATGTTATTGGTCAGTAGCCAAGTCACTAAGTAAGTGACATGGTCAATTACATGTTTAGTTACATACATCGTAAGTTACATGATCAGTTACATAATCTGTGACATGAGGTTAACACATTGTTATATCCATGTCACTGACCAAGTTACTGGCCAGGTCCCTGGTTAGTGAGGTCACTAGCCAGTTCACTGTTAACTTTAAGTAACTGACCATGTCACTGACCAAGTAACTGACTATGTCACTGTCAAGTCACTGACCAAGTCACTGTTATACACATGTCATTGGTTAGGCCAGGTCCTTATTTTGTAAGGTTATTGGCCAGGTCACTGTTAACCTCAAGGCACTGGTTATGTTATTGGCCAAGTTACTGGTCAGGTTACAGTTTGTAAGGTTATACACATGTCACTGACCAAGTCACTGTCAAGTCACTGGTCAAGTCATTGTTAACCTCAAGTCACTGGCTATGTCACTGGCCATGTCACAGTCATGAACATGTCACTGATCACCGTTAACCTCAAGTTACTGGCCATGTCATGATCATGAATATGTCACTGACCAAGTCACTAATCATGTAAACAGTCACCAAATACACATTTTCATTTAAATTTTATATATTCTTAATTTCTTAGCTTACAAAATCAAAAGAAGAGCCGTCACAAAGGTGTGAGGAGTATACAATAACATTAATTAGCTCATCTGAAATCAATCTCTCAGATTTCAAGCAACTGATTGAAGAGCTCTGTCAAAGCTCTCTTCTACAGCTGAGGCACCTTTGACGAGGACGTGGTCTGGATGTGCAAGTCTTGATTGGCTGAAAAGCAGTGAGTAGAATCATTAACCATTATGTTATACAGTAGCTAACACCTGAATTATAATACCCCGAGTGAAGATATTCCCCATAATTATGACTACCAACAAACTTTACCTGACAAAACGAGAAGGTGGTTTTCCAAGGTGAAGATAACATACGACCAGGTTGGCTAGAGTTTCTAGATCCTCTGCATCCTGTGAGAAACACAAAATGACTCCATATTACTCAAATATTGAAAACATGTGCATATTCAGTGCCATTTTCTAGTTGAAAAGCAGGATGTTCATATATTTGGAGCATTACTAAATCCATAATAATGCACACAGCAATATTTGAACTCACAAATCAACATACTAGTGTGTATCTATCCAATCAGATTGAGTTCAGCCATAAGACTGTAATCATGTACTTATGTATAGTGCAAATTATATTACATTTGTCCAAATTGACTACTACCTGTAGACATTTCAAAATCTCTAACTAAGCTACAACTAATTAATGAGACTTGCCTTGTTCCATGGTTCAAGAAGCAGTGTTTCCCTTTCCATTCAAAATCAAGCTTGTAACCAGAGACTTCTCAGAGAAATCTTGGAAGATGAGATATGCCTCCTGTAACTTAGAACCACCTTGAATACAATGAAAGTGTAATTAGAAATATGGACTATAACTTCTCTGTAAGGGAACTATAAAGGGAGAACAAAATTCATGAATTACCACAGCCAGATTTTGCCATGCTGTTTCAATTTGAGTTAAGGTGTGGTCCTTATCAATCTTTTGCATTTCCTTCAGCCATCTTTTAGCATAATCAGACCTATGCATTTTGAGGAATATTTTGACATTCAGTGGATCCCTGAAAAAGAATAAGCAGCATGCATCAGACTTGAGAATATATCAAGATCATCATCATTTGATAATTGGAACAACACTTCTATCATGTGACTATGCAGTAATGTATGAACTGGTTGAGGCATAACTTATCACTAGCATCATTAAAGACAAAGCTAACATAATGCAAGAGGTACATTGCATAATCTATCTAAAACTTACAAGCATGCATAGGCAATTGGTTACTGCAATTCACATTTTTTCGACCTTAAATTTTGTTTCGAATATGAGTTTCCTGCTGCCACTAGTAATGGGGTTTTTAAATGATTTTGTACACATTTTAACCAAGTCGATTGCTTGTTCTAATAGGACTAGCTAGCTCAAGAAAACTAAAACAATATGGAAATCCGAAACATACTCCAACTAGAGAAAATAAAACTTCGAAGCACTTTAGGTGAATTCCTTATCAAAGACAATGGCAATGTAAAGCATTGTAATTTGTAAATTACTGTATATATATTCTACTGACCGCATCAAAACTCATTTGATGTAAAATGATTAGATGCAAGAACAAACTAGAAATTTAAATAATGCTAACACTTAAACTGCATATAATAGTTGCTGATGGTTCCACTAAATGTAACACATGTAATAGAAAGTTGAATTACAACTACAAGTCATGCACTCATAATTAAGTAAACCGAGGTTCAACAAGTTGAAGCAGAAGCATATTAAGATCAATACCAAAAGGCTAAGCATGACCAGTTATCAATGTCAATACGAAGTCATAAGTTAAAACCTACCTTTCAAAGCAAGGATTTGGGAGTTTGGATTCATAAGTGCAGAGTCGGCGTTGATTCGGCACACTCATATCAATAATCACAATACTATTCTATGGCATTGTTTCCCGAACACATGTGTACTTATTGGACTCCATAGTAACATGCTTAAATGTTATGAATTGCGGATTAATCTCAACACTCGGAAGCTGCAATCAGATCAGATCACATGAACTCATCAATCACTTTTTATAACAATCAAAACCTCCCAGAGTACATCTACTATTCAAAAGCTGGCTACTAAAGCCAGCAATTCCTAGTGAGCTAACTACCAGATCTGAACAGAGACTATAAACTTCACAAACTCATAGATCTATCTGAAGCTTGATGAGAAGTAAAGCAATAAAAAACGAAGTCCAAACTATGAATCAAGCACAGTATGACCAAAAATCAACTATCTGAGCTAAGAACACAACTGTAACAACAAATTGAACAAACTGAACCTAATGAATCATTGACCAAAATTGCACATTGAAAAGCAGAAATCATTAGAAATAGTTGAAGAAAAGAGTTATTACTACACTACCTTCGCCATAATTAACAGCAGCTCGAAGCGGAGTCTCCTGCTCTTAGATGAAATTTCAGAATTGAAGTTAGGGTTACAATAAAAGAAAACCTATAAATCAAATTCTTCATGATTTGAGAATCAAGAACCTGAGCTAAACACATCTAAGACGAACAATTAAGCAAAACCGGACAAAAAAAAACAACAATCCAAAAATTTCATTTCGCAAACAGAATAAAGCAAAAACTGAATCAAAGAAAGCATTAGATCTTGAGAGAGGTGGTAGTTGGGATTGGGAACCTTTTCGCTCCTCATTTCTCTCTGTCGCTACTCAAAATTACTCAAATTTCAGTCTCAATTTGAAAAATAGGACCAAATAATAACTAAAATTCTAGTCAATTTCATTCACCTACGTCTAGATATTACATTATCACGTTTCAACTTCACAAGCTTTTCCAGAAACCAAACAGAGATCAAATTAGAGAATCTCTCGAGAAAGAGATTGAACCTGAAGAACAGCTTCAATGTCAGACTCGACGGTGGAGTAGATCGAGGCGAGCGAAGACATAGTCGCCGGAGACGTTAGAGTCCTTCTTCTTATCGATGTCGTATCGGTCGTACTTGTTGCAGATAGCCTCGACTACGCTCATCTTCATCTTCTACCGGGTTTCTAATCGGGTCTCTGTTTTGGGATTTCTGATCAAATGGAGAAAAGATTTGAGACCTAACATTTTTGAATGTAGAGTTATAAACGTGTATTTGGCTTTAAGGGCATAATGGACATCAGAAAAATTAAAAATTGACTTTTTTTTTAACATTATCTTATTATTAACAAGGACTAAATTAATATTACTAATAATTTATAGTGGACCTTTTTATTAAGTGGGAAACTAGGTGACATTTTTATCATTTCACACTCTAATTTGTGACCTTTTCCATCATTTCCCTTTTTTTTTTTTTTTTTTTTAATAAAAATATATTTTGTAAATGTCATAATTGTCTTTATGATTTAATTAATACTCAAAATTTATTAATTTTCTAGGGTCATTTATGTCAAAATTTTGAATTTTAGCTAACAAACCCTATTCTTTTAATAATAATATAGATTATATTTAATGAAATTTAGAGTCTTTGGCAAAACTTTGTCAACATCTCTTTTAGCTACATGTTTTTTTTTATCGAGATCACACGATATCTTTAAAGACTTTCTAGACCCATAGACTAATACGTGTCGGTGGATCATGTCAAAACGCTTCCTCTCCCAGGTCACATAAATTGGGATCTAAACTCTAATCTGCATCAACGAGATTTGAACTTGAATATGGTGGTTTTTTAGCTATATCTTTAAGAAGACAACTGTGGTGAGATATCAGTTTGCGATAATAGATCAAAATGTTCAAAATTGTATTTGATATAACTATTTTTCTTTTACCGTAACTTGAATGTAAATTTTATATAAATCTTTGTATAAACTCTCAAGAGAATCTTCTGTATACTATATTCTCATAAAATATACATAATGAAATCCTTATGAAACCGCTGTTGTAAGTTTCAACTCTTTTTAGCACTGCGGGTTTTCAATAGGCTCAATCGGATCTGAGTCTTTTGTGCAAAGATCTTGCTTGGGTTGTTTTGATTGATGTCCTCTTTGAACATAGAAGGCTGAAGTAAACATTCCCCGTAGACTAATATTGGATTGGCAGCGACGGAGCTGATGTCGGGTTTGGAGTCACCAACGGTGTGACATCTTCTCATGCGGTCTTGGCTAGCTATTCAGGTTTGGCATAGGGTCTCTGGTCCTTTGGCTGGACCTAACTTGATTGTGGGTTAGGCAGGTTTGGAGGGTGCCTTGACACCTTATTATATTACTTAGAAGTTTGGCGATGAGGGTAGAAGGTCTCTCTAATCCTCTGTCTAGTCTCTACTAGCAGAAGCTCTTCTATGAGTCTTCTAAGAAGTGTTATACGTACCACAATTGCACGCTTGACGTGAGTAGTTAACAGCCTAGATTTCCTTTAAAGCCAAGGCGTTTTTGCTTAGCTATAGGCCTAGGATGTGCTTTATGACTGTAATGAATGGTTCTGTACAAGTGTAGGTTCTAGAACCTCTATGTATATATTAACGTATGTACTATTCTGGCCGTAAAAGTAAGTTCTACAAACATAACGTTACACACTTACACTGTAAACCATATGAAACCCAATAAACACATCATAATAAAAGCATAATACAGATTAAATAAGAGGTCAGGAGTTCGAGCCCCATCAAGGGTGGGAATGGGGTGGGGTTTTTAAAAAGAAAAAAAGTCCATGACATTCTCAATTAATCTGAAAAGTCCCTAACGTCAAAATTTCCGTCTGATTGGTCCCTCCCGCGTCAAATTAGGAGTTGGCCTTAGGTGAAATGTCCAATATACCCCTCTGTTATTTCCTTTTCCTTTTTAATTTCTTTTTCTCCTTTTTTTTTCTTTTCCCTTTTTAATTTTTTTTTTCCTTTTTCTTTTTCCTTTTTAATTTCTTTTTTGCTTTTTTATTTTTTATTTTTCCTTTTTAATTTTTTTTGTCTTTTTTCTTTTTCATTTTTAATGACCATCGTATCCTGCTGCATCGGTAGCGCCACGTCGGCGAACCAATCCAGATCGACCCGAAACCCCAATTCTTGTTCTCCATGCCGGCGACCCTTTTTTTTTTTTCTTTTTCCTTTTCCTTTTTTTGTTTTTCTTTTTTCCTTTTTAATTTCTTTTTTCCTTTTTCTTTTCTTTTTTCTTTTTCCTTTTTAATGACCATCGTATCCTGCTGCTTCGGTAGCGCCACGTCGGCGAACCAATCCAAATCGACCCGAAACCTCAATTATTATTCTCCACGCCGGCGGCCATTTTCCTTTTCCATCACTATTCTTCTTCTTCACTTTTGGTTTTGGTCAACTTGGCCATCAAAAACCATCATTTCAACCAGACCCAAAATCCAAATCACTATTTTGAGCAAGACCCAAAAACCTCAGGGTATGAAAAAATGGTAGTTTTCAGTGAAAAGTTTCCAAATTGAGGCTTGATGTGGAGAGAGAAAGTGAGATTTGAGTGGGAGAGAGAGAAGTAGGCTGTGAAAACAAGAGGGGAGTGGTTTAGCGGCGAATTTCAGAGCTGATTGGGATCTGCTTGTGTTTGGGAGATGGCGTCGGCGATGATGGAGGCGAGGGCGGATCCTAACAGAGGGAGATGGCTTCAGAGAATGTGAAGAAGTGATCGATCAGCTCCTAGCCTCTTGCTTTTGCTCGATGTCCATCTCTGCACCGCCAAGCTAGGTCTTTGCTGGGTTTGGTTTCAATTTGGGGAGAGAAACAAATGGGTTGTGGAGTTTGATCGGAATGGAATTGGTGGGTTGATGAAGGAGAAAGTAGGCAAAATGAAAAGAAAAAAAAAAGGAAAAAAAGAAATTAAAAAGGAACAAGAAAAAAAGAAGAAAAAGCAAAAAAGATATTAAAAAGGAAAAAAAGGGAGAAAAAGAAATTAAAAAGAAAAAAGAAAAAAAAAAGGAGAAAAAGAAATTAAAAAGAAAAAATAAAAAAGAAGAAGAAAAAGAAATTAAAAAGGAAAAAGAAATAACAGAGGGGTATATTGGACATTTCACCTAAGGCCAACTCCTAATTTGACGCGGGAGGGACCAATCAGACGGAAATTTTGACGTTAGGGACTTTTCAGATTAATTGAGAATGTCAGGGACTGAAACGAAAAAATGGTTATAGTACAGGGACTAAACATAATTTAATCCAAGAAAAAAAAAGCATAATACATATTAAATTAAAATAAAGTTAATCCCCTTACCCTTTGTGTACCAAAACTACATCAACATATCAGAGTGAGCATCCTCATTCAACAAGTTCACTAGAGCCTTTTTCAATGTAGGATTCTTAACCTTCCATGTAGTGGATGATTTCTCTGCTTCTTCTTGGCTGGAGCATGGAAATAGCAGGATGAGTCCTACCCTTAAGGATACCCTCACAGCCAAGAAATGAAGTCGGCTCACCCATGTGGGCATCTGACATGGGGAATGGGAAGAAGCAGGGCCCACTCTCTTTCCTAAAACCATAAGAGCAACTCCAACAGATTCCCTATAATTTATGTATTACAGGGAAGCAAAAGTCAAAACTTTAGCCTCTTTTTCTTCTCCAACTCCAACAAGTTCCCTACTTTATAGCAATATTTAAAATCTCCATAATTCTTCTTTAAAATTTTAGAGATTGCTGTAAATTTAGAGAATTTGGTTTTCTCTTTCTTCACTATCTCTAAAATAGGGATAGTTATAGGGAATCTATTGGAGCAACAGACGCTCATTTTTCCTTAAAATAGGGAAAAATCAAAATATGGGGAAATTGTTGGAGTTGCTCTAAGGCTGGAGTTAGATGGAATGGGAAGGGCCGTACGCTTCAACACCTTTGCACGGTCGCTACATCTAACGTAGCCACCGCTAGCGATACCTCCATCTTAAAATTATGTTGACTTAAAAAAAAAAATTTGAACGTCTTAGAGAATGTTCAGAAGACAATTTGTAGTCGTTCATCATCAAACTAAATGGGCAACTTGTTACATATAGTCCAGTGACTTAACAAGAGTACTACCAATTAGTTCAACGTACGTATGTGTTGGAAGGCAAAAAAGGCATGTTCAAGAAGACTTGAATCTCTGAGGCTTGACTTCGATGAATATGTTGTGGCACACATGGAACTTTAACTCATACTTCTCTATTTTATATGTCCTTTCCAGTATGATTTTGCGGATGATATATCTTGTGTAGAGAAAGACTTGTGTGGGGCACCCGCACAGTCATGTGGTGCGGCAGACCAATCACTGCTCAGTGAGGGGGGAGGGTCTTTTGAGTATTGTACATTTAAAAAGCAGAGACAGTTTCAGGAAGAGAGGAAAAAATTCTGGTTTTTTATTAGAGGGTCGCACCGCCACGTGGTGCGGCAGCCCCTATGCAAGAATTATCTTGCATAAGGGCAAAGGAACCTCTTCCCTCCTGTCCCAATCTCTCTGCCCTTCATTTCCATTCATTTTCTCCACAATTACGTACACCTAATCATGTGATAAGCAAACCAATATTTTATATCAGAAGCAGCAAATTAAGTTGGCATATCTTACTTTAGTCGCATGCAACTGAATTTACAGGTGTGTATGCGGCTCTAACTAAAATTAATGCTTCACTAAGCCTTTGGATTGTTATATTCATTTCATTGTTTGATTAAGCATATCAGTATGAAAGCAATCAAAGTATGCATGATAGATATTCTCAACAACACAAAAAAGAAGTTATGGATGACAGTGCTGCTTTAGAAAACTCGAATCTTATGTGGGTGAGAGAGATACTCTGGGGAATAAAAGAACATCGGAGCTTAGTTATGTATATCTTTTTTTTAGACTTTGTCAAGGGGAACCCAAAGGCTTCCTAGGCCCAAGATAAACCCCTTCGGCGCATGTGAAATGCTCCAACTGTGCATTGCAGCACAGTGCACATAACCAAAGCTGTCAAAGTTATGTATATCTTGTATGTATTGGTTCTATATTTTATCCCCTAACGGGTTATTGACTTATTTCAGTTATTTCACAACCAAATCAGTGGGGACTAAATTCGTTTTATAAAAGGCCGGAGAGGAGCAAAAAAATATTGATCGCGTTTCAAATGAGGCCAAGATAATGATTACATATTGCTTGTAATCGATCTATATGCATGTATGTATCGGTAATTTGGTAACAATTAAATTATCATATTGCTCACCAACCTAAAGACCTTGTCATCCTTAATTATGATTAAGGAAAATGATTTGTGGCCTCAATGAGGCCTAAGATTTGTGGCCTCAATCTTAGATGTCATGCCATGTCACCTACACACATCACTAATTTGCCATATCATGACATGTAATTATTGAGAAAAAGACAATCTTATCATTCCAAAATCTAATGAATCTAAGTTACTTTGGCTTTCTTCTAAACAAAAATTATTTTGGTTTTTTTTTTTTCATTTTTTCTTTTCATTACTCTCATGCTTAGATTTAAACAACAATTTTTTTCTTCAATCAAGAATAGAAAAAAAATTCATGTAATTCAGTCAATAGATTTGCACATACACTCGATCAATAGATTTGCATAACACATGTATCTGAATTCAACCTTTGTTGGGTTCTTGTAAATTTTGAAAGTATAATGTGAAAAGTACATATTCATATGATTATATGTATTCTTATGTTAATTTTTTTTTCTTCTCTATATGTAGCTAGGGTTTACATGTTATATTTTGAGTTTATTATTATTTTTGTTTGTTTTTTTTCCTTATATTTAGATTTGTAGATGATAATTAATCGATGAAATTTTTTCTTACCTCTTAATTTGGGCATATGTATTTTTCAAATTCAATTTATTAATGCTATTTTTTTTTGAGGAAATTAATCAATATTTGAAAAGAAAAGTTAATGCCTATTTCTTGACTATATTGATGCTATTTGGAAAGAAAAATTATAGGAAAGAATTTAATTAAATGAAGAAAAATAATTGTCAAAGAATTTATAGACATATCTCTTAAATGAATACATAATTAATAGCTTATCTTTTTGGGACCGTGACCACTTACCCAATTTCAACAACAAAATTGCCCACTTACTCCACTAAGAGATTTTTAACCCCACTTACCCAATTTAATATCTATTGACAATTTTGCCCTATCAATTCACCTAAAACTCATCGATCTCTCTCTCCTCTCAAACTTTCTCTCCTCCCAGAGTGTCTCTCTCTCTCTCTCTAGCCGGCAGTGCCGACCACGCCTTCAACACCTTCATCTTCGACCTCGAGCCCGGCGCCGGCTAGCACATCCCAAGCCCCATCTTCGTCGACCTCGAGCCCGGCGCCGGCTAGCACATCCCAAGCCCACCGTCAATCGCCGAACACCGATCTGGACTCCTGGTAACTCTGATGATCAAAAGCTCGCACTTTCTGATGTGATTTAGGGACCGGTGACCGCAGTTTCTTTGCTTCTTTGCTCCCGGAGCTTACCGAATTCCACTTACCCAAAATCCCGCAGTTTCTTTGCTTCTTTGCTCCCGGAGCCTCTTTGCTTCTGGAGGCTCACTGATCTGGAGTTGCTTTGCTTCTGGAGTTGGTCGCAGTTTCGCCCCTTAAATCCCCGGAGCCTCTTTAGATCGACTGGAGAAGACGAAGGCAGCCGGTCGGAATCGTACCGGAATCGAGCTGAAGGAGCATGGGTGTCTAAAGGGGAAGCATGGGTGGCCGGAGAAAAATTTTGACGGTTTTTTCTGATTTATCCGGTTGCTGCGTGTTTTTTTTTTTTTTTTTTTTAAGAATTGTTGTTCAGTTCTTTTTTTTGGCAACGAATAGCAATTTTTTTTTTTTTTTGAATGTCTATTGGATTGGAGGCCAATGATCTACTATATGTTCAACAATATGAGTAATCTGACATTGCAATGTAACTGTGGGGTTTGTTTGATGGTCTATTGGGGGGCAGTAGACACATTATTGGCCCCCAGTAGACTTTGATACGATGGACAGGGATCACTATAGTGTGGTGTTTTGATAAGTTACCTGTTGTTTTCTGTGTATTAAAGTCAAATTATCTGTGAATCCTACAAAAAGGTGCATTTTTTGTGGTCTATTGGGAGGCAGTAGAAACATTGGACTTTGTATTGGGGGGCAATAATATGATTACTGGGGGGCAGTAATATGATTATAAATTGATCAATTGTTCATGTAGTGTATTCATTTTGGTTTTGGGAGTTCATACAATTCACTGGACGTCAATAATATGATTACTGGGGGGCAATAATATGATTACTGGGGGGGGGCAATAATAGCCGGATTCTGGAATCCGGTCACCGGTCGTCGGAATCCGGTCACCGGTCGCCGGAATCCGGTCACCGGTCGCCGGAATCCGGTCACCGGTCACCGGAGCACAGCAAGGTGGAATGTGACTTCTCTCTCTAAGTGAGAAAGAAGGAGAGGGCAAAAAAGTCTAAAAAAAAAAAGAAAAAAGAATTAATTGGGTAAAGGGGAAATAATCCCTTAGAGTGTTTTGGGTAAATGGGGTTAAAAAACAGTTGGTGGAGCAAGTGGGCAATTTTTAGCCTAAAATCGGGTAAATGATCATTTTCCCTATCTTTTTTTTTCGTCACCTAATTTAATTATTTAATGTAATTGATTCATCCCCTAACATCTAAAAGGAAATTTAAAAGGGTAAAGTTGGTGTTGCAATAGTATGATGTGACAAGATTTATTATGTGGAATTGAAAATAAAATTTGAATTTGCTTACATGACATGACACCTAGGATTTGTGGCCACAAATCTTAGGCCTCATTGAGGCCTATATCATTGCCCTTATGATTAATTAGTTGGACTAATATTGGCTCGACGCCATTCTCGATCACCATTCTCTCTGCATGTTTGTGGGGTTGATTAATTAACTGATTCACGCGTATTAGGCATGCTAAACACCCTCCTAATGCAATGATAATCCTTTTTGTTAATTGGTAAGAATTTAATTGAAAGGGGATACAGCTAGGACTACATGCCTTCCTACCTAGTTATCTACCAATTAGCAAATTCCATATTGCTAGTATCATATATCATCTTCCAACTCGATCGAGTTGTTTATATTCTCAATCCTGGTTTCATGGCCACGGGCAGCTAGCTAGCTTCTCAGAAAGAGCAAGTTAAATTCTCTCGTGAGTTAATTAGTCATGGTCAAATCTCAAAAGCTTTGGCGGGGGGGTGGTGGGAACAATGGATATTAAACTTCTAGGTCACAATCAAATGGATATAAACATGAAATGTGGATCTTAGACCGAAAGCAAACTTCTTTTACAGTTGATTGAACATCATGAAAGTTTTCAAAGATGGAGGTTGGAATGTGTATGTGCTGATTTTCTGCTTTACAACAAAGAATTAATATATATTTAATTACAACATCGACTTATTTCACACGGATTTAAATTCGTGGGTAATTGTTGTTTTGTTATAGTAGTGCTAGGTGAGACTTGACTCCAAAGATACTCGAGCGGCTTGTCAATATATGCTTGGAAAGTTTGAATAGATCATGCACATTGTAAGTGTGACTTGAGCATGTCTGTTGGAAGGGAAAGAGAAATTTTAAATACACACCCCTAATCACTTAATACACATCCCTATTATTTTATATTTCAAATTAGATTTTGTAGGTAGGTTAAATGACCAAAACAGACATCTATGCATTAGAAGAAGAAAAAATAGTCATATTTTCCTTATATATATTATTCTATTTATGTATAAATAGTTAGATAAACACAACAAATTTCTATACATGGTCTCCCAATTTTTATTCTTGTTAGTTAGAAACTATCTAGTTTATTTTTTCCTTAAATAAATTGTAATTAGATGAGGTTAGAGACCATAATATTTAGAATTTCAAAATCAATGGCATTAAATATTTTTAAAACATATCGCTTTACTCCCATTTTTTAGTTAATTTCCTTTTTTGTTCTAAGAGTTATGATTAATCAATTTATTTTCTAATATAAAACATCACAGGTGAAAAAAATTTGTAATTGTTAATTTGTTTGGCCCTTCTAATGACAACTATTTAGTTCCGCCACTATGGAGAAACTACTGGTATAATTTTGGTTGAATGTTCAACTCATAATTTTATACTCTTTTTTTTTTTTTTGACTTTGTCAAGGGAAACCCAAAGGCTTCCTAGGCCCAAAATAAACCTCTTCGACGCATGTGAAATGCTCCAACTATGCATTGCAGCACAGTGCCTGGCCATTTTGACAGCTTCGGGGTTCGAACCTAGGTTGGGGAGCACACCCAATTAGGCAAGAACCACTAGGCCACTTGCAGTGGTTTATACTTGATTAACATGGTGTTTGGTGGATGAGAGCTCAAATAACACAAACCCTATTTATATGCATCTATTTAGAGGGAACAATAATAAATCTTTGGATAAATTTCAGTTTAGTACCCTGTGGTTTGGGGGTAACATCATGTCAGTCCTTGCTCTTTCAATTTGATCAGCAACACCCCTGTGCTTTCAATTTCAATCAGTCGTGCCCAAATTTTACTGTTCCGCCCAATTTGAACGTTAACTTTGATTGGATTGACAAAGTAAAATTTGGATGGAACAGTAAAATTTGGGCACGGCTGATTGAAATTGAAAGCACAGGGGTGTTGCTAATCAAATTGAAAGAGCAGGGACTGACATGATGTTACCCCCAAACCACAGGGTACTAAACTGAAATTAATCCTAAATCTTTATGGATTTCTCAATTAACTAACACAACTAATAAATGTTAATATACTAGAATATACTAATCATATTAAATAGTAACCTTAATATAGTCAAAAAGTAGGATATTTCATGATTTTTTAGATTAAGGGTATTTTAGGTACTTTGGGTTGTGTATTTAGTAAATTATTAGAATGAGAAATTAAATGAGTGATGTATTAAGTATGAAGTGTGTATTAAGTAATTGGAGGTGTGTATTTAAAACTTCTCCACAAAAAGAAAGATATACATGTTTAATAATAGAAGTTGAATATCTTTAGGCTTGACTTTGATAAATATGGAGCACACATGGAACTTGCAAACGCCTATTCTATTTATAATGCCAATATAAATGTATATGTATATATTTACTAGTAATATTGTTTTGCAGATATCATTGCCACATTTCTTAATTAGCAGTATCTGCAGATCGAAATTTGTTGCCTGAGGGAGATAGATCATGTATATAGATCCTCTCCTTTTCGACCTCGATCTCTCTCCCTCATCTCCTCCAAACCTGAATGACTGGATCCACAGATATATTAAAGACGCATCATAGATTCACAGATACGTACTCTTGGACATGTGATTGACAAAGGGGTATTTTATATCAGAAGCACCCAAGTGGGAATTATCTTACTTAGTCGCAACTCAATCTACAGTTATGGCTTAGTTCATAACTAAGATTTTAATCACGTATGAAAATAATTAAATGAAGTATATATGCATGATAATCAGGGGCGGAGCCAGAAATTTTTTTCAGGTAAGGCAAGACAGTTGCAGGAGGGGAAGAGAGGAAAATTAGAGGGAAGCTATAGATTCTGGAGGCAATTATGAAGATTTTGCCCTGGTTTTGCCATGTTTTTGCCCAATTTCTGCTATTTTCTTTCCCAATTCACCTTGTTTTGCCTTGATTTTGCCCAATTTTTGCCATTTTCACATACCTTGCCTACACCAAATCAGTGTAAACTCAAAAACCCAGTCTAGACAAGTGCCTAATCTGGGATCTATGTAAATCCGCCCTTGATGATAATCATTGCTTTAGAACATCATCGAGCAGTTTATTCACCAAGGTTGAGCTCCTAAAGCAACTGAGGACATATTTTTGGTGTATTGGTCTTTGCTAGACTTCTTCCTGAGCGCAATCGATTAACGAGAAGATTGCAGAGAATAATTTCCCGAAATGATAAGAAGGCTAGTGCTAAAGCAGCTAAGCACATAATAACAACATGGCTGCAACACAAGAAATCACTCATCTTCTTAACAAATTGATCAAATATTTAAAGATGTCCAAATTAATGATATCCTAGCTTAATCTATGTACCAAACATAAGAGGCTGCTAAATGCATTCATATATCCTATCCAATCTATCTACCAATTAGCCAAATGATCCTGTTTCCACGTTGCTAAAAATATGTAACTTTCGTGGAAATGCAATCATTATGATAGAGAATATTTGAAGATACAGATGACTAAATAATATCTAATATCACATGATAGAATTAATGCACAAGATATCATCATGCATGTTCTTTATTTATAAGCAACGACCAATACTTTTAGTCGCTTCATAAACTATTCCAACGACCGTCGATCGATTTAATTTGTTAATATTCATAATCCAGTTGGTTTCTCACTTTCTCAGAAAGAGTGACAAGGATTCACATTTCACATAAGCCCTGACGTAGATGTTACTTCCATCTCTCTATCTGTAGCTAGCATAGCTTTCCATGACAAAATCTTCCTAAAATTAGTCATGGTCAAACTGGCTCTAGGGGAAACCTGTAGATTAAAATTTTAGGCCATAATCAATTTAACATAAAATAAAACAAAGGTCTAATTAGACCGAAAGTAGTCTTCTTTTGCAGTGATGTAGTTAGCATCATGAAAGTTTTCAAAAATTGGGATTAAACTATGGCTGAGTTTCTGCTTTACAAGAAATGTAGTAGTTAAAAGCATATGATTCAAATTAAACCTAGTTAATTAGCTAGGAGAGACTTCATCCCCACGTTATAATAAAGTGGCTTGTCAATATGTGCTTGGAAAGTTTGAAATTTGAATAGATCATATAGATTATACATACAATATATCTTAGATAATGCATGAGGACACTCATACATCATAACCATATATATTACTAATTAATTAAGCTTATAATACTCTTCAGATTAATTAAACTGTAAAAATCAATAAAAGTGTCATCCATATAAAGTGGTGATTCTAGTAAAACAAAAGGTCAAAAATATATAGTATGAAAAGAAGAAATAAAAAAGTCGGTGAGATTAATTAAACCGACAACCATTATTTATTTTCACTCTACCTCTTATTTCTTCTCCATTGACTAAACACATGCATAACACGGGCATTAGATTTTTCTCTTGACCCCATTCGGTGTGCCCAGAGTTTCATTTGAATCAGTGGGAATGGGTGTATATAGTGATTTTTCTTTTTTGTTGTAAGTTTGTTTTGTCATAAATTTTTTTTTTTAAAAGGGCATTTCCGGTTCATTTACCAGCCTGGCTCCTATTTATGTAAAAACTCATCATAATTTCCGGTAACATTTCTAAGGTAAATGCCATCATCTTTTGCAGTCCAAATGCAATTCTTGAAAGTATCTCTATTATAATCGGTGCGTCTGTCCCCAAGCCAAGCACGTTAATCTTCCGACCAAAACACATCAAATTGAGAATGTAATTTAGTGTCGGGAAAATTTCACAAATAGTCACTCAACTATGACTCACTCGACACTTTAGTCACTCAATTTTCAAATATATCATTTTGGTCACTCAACTATTACTCTGTCAATTACTTTAGTAAGCGAATGGGCATTTCATCTCACTTTAATCACTTCTCCCAATCATTCCAATTTAGACTTCTCAATTTTTCACAATTGGTCTGACAAAAATATTCTTGATATTAAATAATTTTTTTTTAATGAAAACAATTAACAGAGTGACAATTGAATATACAGAGTTAAAGTTGAGTGACTAAAATAATATATTTAAAAAGTGAGTGACCACAGTATCGAACATGTAAAGTTGAGTGACTATTTGTGATATTCTACTTTTAGTGTCCCTAGGCTCAATTCATACATAGCACCAGTACTATAGTGTTTTTCCGATGCTGTTCTCCCTGAATTTCAAACTGCACCAAGACCCCGAAGCAAGATCCCGTTGGCCCATGTCTTCATCTTTCGACTTATACCGGAGCTCAGTTGATTGACAACGCGCACATGCGACCTGAAGCATGTCTATGAAAAATGGAAAGAGCTTCGGGGACTGGTCGAGGAAGCTAGTTAATGCTAAACACAAGAAACAAAACAACGTAGTTGCAAAGCTTGAAACCACTCATTGTTAATGTTTGCTTCAGGTGAAATTAGCTAGTGCTGAACTAGTATTCATTTGTGCTGATCTATAGCCAAATTTGATATGGTATCAACTCTAAATGGAAGACTGTACTAATCGTTGAATCATATTAGGCAGGAGCCAGGAGGTTGAATGAATTCCTTGGATTTTTTTTCATCTTGGGTTCTCCTAATGGCTGCAAATTAAATTTTAGAGCGAATGCTATTTAAGGATTTTAATTTTTGACTGTAAATGGGAGCAATTATCTTTGGTCCTAAAATGTAGAGAATTACAGAAAATGACACTCAAGTTACAGTTTTGCAAACCACGTGGTGTGGTGTGTTGGTCGAACAGCCTAGTCTGGAACCCCCAGGTCTAGCGTTCGAATCTCAGCTCCATCCCGTGGCTAGCAGATTTGAGAGATCCTTTGGATTCGTGCGTCTGCGGTGCAGTGGATTAGTCTGGCTTTCGCCGCAATGTCGGTGCAGGTGTCCTGGCTTTCGCCGCAATGTCGGTGCAGGTGTCCTGGCGCTGGGATACCACTGCATGGGTGTGTGAGTTACTAACAGCTAACTACCTGATAAAAAAAAAAGTTACAGTTTTGCAAGAAACATCATGGACGGTTACTAATTCAGGTGAACATAACGCATAGGTAACGATTCATTACAAAAGTGTTATCTTTGCAAGTTTGAAATTTTTGAGTGCCATAGTTGGTACCCCTAAGATATATTAGTTTGCCATTATGATTTTTTTGATTTGCTTTTTTTTTTTTCCCTAAAAGAGTTGCTTAAAATCTTTTTAGTGGATTTTTGATGCAGCTATTTGTATAATTTGTGCAAAGCTTTGATTATACCGTATGCTGATTTTGGGAGGCGGGAGCGATAGAAACCTCATGCCCTTTTAATTACAAGGCTAGCTTGAAGTTATGTAAATCCTTGGGCATGCATAAGGAACTAGAGGTAAAATTAAGGCCATGCATTGGGAGTAATCAAACTTTGATTCATAAATATCGTAGTGTTGAAGGTGCATACTATTAGTATGGCCGTAAAATATGTAATAAATAAGTCCAGCATGCATGGTGTCACGAGCTTACTTTGCGATGCGCAAATAGGACCGTGCGGCACTTGCGAGTAAGCAAGTCAGCTAAGTGAGTACCTTGCAAGGAACAATGAAAACCACACGATATTAAAAGGGAGCTAGTGGCAAGCAAGAACACAATTGTATAAATGTTTAGCAACCACGAAGAACAAATGAATAATCGAAAGGAAAGATCAAGGAGTAATCTCAAGGGACACAAATGATTGAATAATTCCTCTTTTATTGATGGTAAGACGGTAAGGGAGGCAAAAGTACATGTGCTTACCTATACTAGTTCCATAGTCCAAACTATGCCGACTAGGAACCCCTCCCTAAAGAGCATATCAGACTTACATGACCAAGGCAGTGGGATACATGCACTTGTCCGAGAAGACTAAATGCTAAATAAAATAAATTACATAATTTGTAAATTACCAAAACATCCCTAGCACACAAGCAAACCAACCAAAGGCTTAACTAATGACCCTGGACAAGGTTGCTTGCGGCATTACAAGTGCGGCCCCTAACATCCTCCCCCACTTAAGCTATCGGCAATCTCGACGACGGCTTTGGTCTTGAAGTCTTCCAATCTTCTGCTTGAACTTCATCTTCAGGGCTTCAGCATTCTCCCAACTAGTTTCTTCATCTCCAAGACCCTTCCACTTGACCAGGAACTGCTGGCATGGGCGCTTTGACACTCTGATCATTCTCTCTGCTAGGATCTCCTCCATTTCTTTCGACTTGGGTGTTCTGATGTCGACGTGCTCTCTAACAGGCTGGTTGTGTGTCTGATCTTCACGGTTTGGCTGGTGCGGCTTGAGGTTGCTGACGTGGAAGACGGGGTGAACTCTCATCCCGGCGGGAACATCGACTTTGTAGGAGCATTTCCCCACTTTAGAAATGATGGGGAGTGATCCTTCATACTTCCTGAATAGTCGCTTGTCTCTGGAGCGCAGGAACCTGAGTTGTTCCGGAAGCAGCTTGACAAGGACCATGTCTTCTGCTTTAAACTCCCTGGGCTTGTGGCCTTGATCTGCCCACTTCTTCATTCTCCCCGCCGCTTTCTCTAGGTAGGCTTGAGCAATCTCGGCATTGGTCTTCCACTCTTTTGTGAAGTTGAAAGCACACGGATTCGCCCCTTTGTAGACTTCTTGCACGGTATGAGGCAAGAGAGGCTGTTGGCCAGTAACAATTTCAAAAGCACTCTTGTTGGTGGATGAGCTCTTCTTCGAGTTGAAACAAAATTGTGCAACGTCTAGCAATCCCAATTCTGTTGATTGGCATGCACGAAATGGCGCAGGTATTCCTCAAACATCCCGTTGAATCTTTTTGTTTGTCCATCAGTCTGTGGGTGATAACTTGAAGATATGTTGAGCTCAGACCCGAGTAGCTTGAATAGCTAGGTCCAGAATGTTCCCATGAACCTAGTGTCCCGATCGCTGACAATGTTCTGAGGCACACCCCAATACTTCACCACATGCTTGAAGAAGAGGCTTGTTGTATCTTCTACCGAACAATACTTTGGGATTGGCACAAAGGTGGCATATTTTGAAAACCTGTCAACCACCACAAGGATGCCTGATAAGTCTCCCACCTTCGGGAGGTTAGTAATAAAGTCAAGGGAGACACTCTCCCACGGGCGCGTCGGAATAGACAGTGGTTCCAATAGCCCTGGAGTCTTTTGACGCTCAATCTTGTCTTGCTGGCAATAAGTTAAGCAGGTCTTGGAGTATTATGTGACATCATCCCACATCTGGGGCCAATAGTAACCCTGCTTGAGAAGTGAGTGGGTTTTCTGCCATCCAGGGTGACCTGCCCATAGGGTGTCATGACACTCCCTCATGAGCATTCGTTGTAGTCCATCAGCTCGTGGAACAAACTTGTCCTCCTTTGGCCATCAATATGCCATCCTCCATCCAAAACCGACGGCTCTTCCCTTTCTTCATCATTTTTATGATGGATTGCGCCATGGGATCCTTCTCTAAACTCTCCTTAATACGCTGCTTGATGTCTATGGCAATGATACTGCTCGACAAAGTGGCCAACACCTTGAGGGTGGCAAGGTCGGCCTTGCGACTTAGAGCATTAGCAACTTGGTTTGTGTGACCAGCCTTGTGTTCGAACTGAAAGTCGAACTCTGCGAGAAACTCTTGCCATCGAGCTTGCTTTGGAGTTAACTTTGGCTGAGTCAGAAAGTGGCTAATAGCATAATTGTCTGTCTTCACAAGGAACTTCGACCCCAACAAATAGTGTCGCCACGTCCTCAAACAGTGAATTACGGCTAGCAACTCTTTCTCTTAAGCCGTGTACTTCCTCTCAGCTTCTAAGAGTTTATGACTTTCATAAGCAACAGGATGCCCCCATTGCAGCAGGACCCCTCCTAAGGCGAAGTCAGAAGCATCTGTCTGAACTTCAAATGGCTGATTCAGGTCGGGTAAGGCAAGGACCAGATCTTCCATCACTGCCTTCTTCAAATCTTGAAAGGCCTTCTCACAATCACTACTCCAGTCCCATGTCACTCCCTTCTTCAAGAGCTCGGTTAAGGGAGTTGTCTTCTTTGAGTAGTTCTCAATGAAACGTCGGTAGTAATTAGCCAACCTAAGAAAAGAACGCAGCTCTTTCACATTCTTGGGGTTTCGCCACTCTTTTATGGCTTCCACTTTCTCCATATCCATCCTGATTCGACCCCTTTCAATAATGTGACCTAGAAACTTGATGGTCACTTGCGCGAATGAGCACTTTTCGCTCTTGACATACAGCTGATTGTCCCGCAACTGTTGGAACACCAGCTTCAGGTGCTCTACGTGTTCTTCCAGGGTAGAGTTGTATACCACAATGTCATCCAGATACACCACCACAAACTTGTCTAAGTAGTCTTGGAAGACTTGGTTCATCAAAGTGTAGAATGTGGCTGGCGCGTTGGTCAACCCGAACGACATCACCAAGAACTCAAAGGCGCCATAACGGGTGACGCATGCGGTCTTGGGTTCATCGCCTTCTGCAATGCGGACTTGATAGTACCCCGAACGGAGGTCTATCTTTGTGAAATACTTGGCACCACTGAGTTGATCAAACAAATATGCTATTAGAGGAATCGAGTACTTGTTTCGCACTGTGACTTTGTTGAGAGCCCGATAGTCCACACACAATCTCCAGCTTCCATCGTGCTTCTTTTGGAACAGCACAGGCGCACCAAAGGGGGCTTTAGATGGCCTAATGAATCCTGCCTTGAGTAGGTCTTCGAGCTGCTTTCGAAGTTCCACTAGTTCTGGGGGAGCCATTATGTAAGGTGCCTTTGCAGGTGGTTTGGCCCCCGGAAGCAGTTCGATCTCATGGTCCACACTCCTTCTTGGAGGTAATTCTTTGGGAAGTTCGGGTGACATCACATCTACATAGCTCTCCAATACCCCTTCGATCTCCTTCAGAATCACTTCTCCTTTAATCTCATCCCTTATCAGGGGAACTGCTACATAGGTAGGTTCATGACGCTTCACGCCTTTCTTGAACTGGAGGGCAGACAAGAGACGAGGTTCACTTGGTTGTCCGATTCTTGTTGGAACCACACACGGCCTTTCTCCCATAATGAGCAAGTGTTGGGCACTAGGAATGGGAATAGCTTTGTTCGCCAACAAGAACTTCATCCCTAATATGACATCAAAGTCGTCCATCTGAACAACTACGAGGTCGGTCTTCCCTTGCCAGTGACCCAACTTGAGTGATACCCCTCGAGATAGTCCAGTTGTAGGTGAGGCCTTAGAGTTCACAGCTTTTATGCAGCCAACATCCTTCTCCAACTTCAGCCCCAACCTCCGTGCTTCAGTTTCTGACACAAAGTTGTGAGTGGCCCCTGTGTCAACCATCACGCTCTTGGCTATTTTCCCATTAATACTACCATCTACGAACATCAAGCATTTAACCTGGGACTTCTTAGGTGATTGTGGTTGCTTCTCCACCGCACCCAAGAATCTCAAAGCTCCCATGTGACCAGGTTCCTCCTCTGGCTCTTGCTGATCCTCCGTTTCTTTCGATTGAATATGAGCATGTAGGGCAGAGAGAGCAGTCTTGTGAGGGCATTCATTCACTCTATGAGGTCCTCTGCCTAAGAAGCATGCTAGTGGCTTTGGAGCATAGCCTGAGGGATTAAAAGGTCGAGGGGTGAAAACCCCTGTCGAGGCAGCAGGCTTAGACGTTGTCGTGTCCCTCGCATTAGCTGTTCTCCTGTCCCCTCCTCCTGAGTTGGAAAATTTGGACTCCGCTCCCCCACTTCTACTCGGTCCAGGCCATATATTTCTGTTGACATTCGCATTCAAAAACGGCTGAGTCCTCTTAGTAGAGTTATCTTCGAATGTGTAGTCCGTCAGCCTTTCAGCAGCAGCCTGTGCAGAAGCCAAATCTTGGACCCTCTGCCGCTGAAGTTCTGTCCTCGCCCATGGCTTTAAGCCTTCAAGGAAATAGAACAACTGATCATTCTCTGACATGTCCGGGATGTCAAGCATGAGCACTAGAACTTGTTCACAAAGTCTCGGATGTTGTTGGTGTGCTTGAGCTCCCTTAGCTGTCATTTGGCAATGTATTCTACATTCTCGGGGGAAGAATTGAGCTTTGAGCTCCTTCTTAAGATCTTTCCAAGTGTCAACGGTGCATACTCCTCTTTGGATGTCATTATACTTAGTTCTCCACCATAGTTTAGCATCTCCTGACAAATACATTGTCGCCATGTTCACCTTCACCTCTTCCGAGTCTGGCTTCACTGCTCGGAAGTATTGCTCCATATCAAATAAGTAATCCTCAAGCTCCTTGGCATCTCATGCCCCTCCAAAAGCTTGAGGTTCCGGTATCTTTACCCTCCTGTAGTCCGTCACAGGTTGGTTTCCCATCGCACGAATGGTCAGGTTGAGCTTGGTATTCATCTCCACCAGCTCGTTCCTGAAAGTATCAATGGTGGCTCGGACATCTTCTGCCATATTGTCCACTGTCACCTGGAGTGTATCAAGGGCATCACTCATCCCCCCCATTTGCTCATTCAGAACGGGAGCTTCTTCCTCATTTCTATCCCTTCCGCTTCCTCGAGCTTTACATTTTTCAAGGGCCACAACTCGGTCCTTTAGGCTCTCCACCTATATCATCCGCGCCGCCAACCCATCTAGGTCGATGCAGTCCAACACATTAGTGATATCAATCAATCTGTCGGGCCCCCTCCCCCCCGGCAAGTTCTCCGAGTTGTTGGTCATACCAATCGAATCTTTGTTGGTTTGTCATTTTGCCTGTCATCGTAGTGAGCTTTTCGAGCCGAGTTGGCTTTGATACCAACTGTCATGGGCTTACTTTGCGATGCGCAAAGAGGATCGCGCGACACTTGCGAGTAAGCAAGTCAGCCAAGTGAGTACCTTGCAAGGAACAATGAAAACCACATGATATTAAAAGGGTGTTAGCGGCAAGCAAGAACACAATTGTATAAATGTTTAGCAACCACGAAGAACAAATGAATAATCGAAAGAAAATATCAAGGAGTAATCTCACGGGACACAGATGATTAAAAAATTCCTCTTTTATTGATGGTAAGACGGTAAGGGAGGCAAAAGTACATGTGCTTACCTATACTAGTTTCGTAGTCCAAACTATGCCGACTAGGAACCCCTCCTTAAAGAGCATATCAGACTTACATGATCAAGGCAGTGGGATACATGCACTTAGCCGAGGAGACTAAATGCTAAATAAAATAAAGGAGTAAATACTGTTTAGTCCTTGAGCTTTTGACCATAAAACACTTCAGTCCCTGACCTTCTAATTTCACACGTTTAGTCCCTGTACTTCGAAATTTCAGACCAATAGGTCCTTGCCGTCTAAAAGTCGCGGCGAAATGTCTATTATGCCCTCAGACAAAGGAATAAATTTATTATTAAGAAAAAGAACTGAAGGCATAATAGACATTTCACCGCGACTTTTAGACACAATGACCTATTGGTCTGAAATTTTGAAGTACAGGGACTAAACGTGTGAAATTAGAAGGTCAGGGACTGAAGTGTTTTATGGTCAAAAGCTCAATGACTAAACAGTATTTAGTCCTAAAATAAATTACATAATTTGTAAATTACCAAAACATTCCTAGCGCACAAGCAAACCAACCAAAGGCTTAACTAATGACCCAGGACAAGGTTACTTGCGGCATTACAAGTGTGGCCCCTAACACATGGCAAAGCATGCTCTTAGTAAGCGCTGAGCCTCTGTAGTTTTCATTGATTCTCATCGATGATAGTCAAGAGAGTTGTAACGTACGTACTTCTATTTATCGACTATATCATCCATTTTGTCCAAGTAATTAAGATCTGAAGTACCCGCTTTCTTTTATCTCAAAATGGAAGTTTATCACCTTGTGTTTAAGAAAGCGCAAAACGAAAATTGAGGGCTAGACAATGAGTGTTTCAGAAGTTGGTTTTACTTTTTAGGCGGTTGGTGAAGAAAAAAAAAACAGCGAAAAATAAATAAATCTTGAAGCACTTGAATCCGCTTGGATCACATCTCAGACAAACAAAAACGAGACGTTGGGTAATGACACAAAATGCACGCTGCAGCGTATATTTCTTACTTTGCCTTTTACATGAAATATATCCTACATTTTGAAATATTCTAATTACCTGCATGGCAAATCTTACATCCTTATTTGTCTCCGGCCTTAGCACAAGCGTAACTGCATATAAAGTATTAGTACTATTGTTGGTGTTGGCTTTCATCAAACTATATATTTTAACGGTTCTCCCCTGAAGATAAATTTCTAGCTATGCCTTGTTGGAGCATAGGACTGAAAATCTTCGTGTCACTAGTTTAATACTTTAAATCAAGTTTCTGGTCCAACGAAATAATCAAAGGCCTCTTGGTATTCTTGAGATCTATACTCAAATTTAATGAGGTATCAGCAAGGTTTTAAATTTCTCCGAAATTTCCGTCGAAATTTCCGTAATTTTGAAGTACCGAAACGAAATTCATATGCTATATCATTTCCGTCAGAAGTTTCCCGAAATTTTCCGAAATTTTCCGTACATTTCCACGAAATTCTTAATTTCCGAAATATCTACACACACAATATATATTTAAAAATTCACACCAAATTTTGTCCGAAATTTCTCTAAAATTTCTGTTAAATTTTTTTGTCACCTACAATGAATTTTTACTTCACACTTTTATAGAGAAAATAAGAAATTTTGATTTTTTTTTTTTTTTTTTTTTTTTTTTGCAATCAAGTTGAATACAACAAAAAACCTTTTTGTTTTTATCTGCTACAAAGTTGAATGCTCCAACCATAACATGATTTCCTTTTTGCTTCGTCTCAAATATTGTATGTTTTCATACACTGTAACATCATATTAGGTAATTCCACAATATCCGATATATGGATTGCATGTGGAAAGGGAACAACACATACACATACAATAACCATGTGATGAAGTACGAAAATCATTTCCAAAATTCATGTACTTGGGAGCAGTATTGTATGATACTAAATGAAAGCAGTTCAATCAGCTAGATCGAACCACATTGTAGTAGCTTTTATATTCCTTTTGTTGTACTCATTCATTTTCATTCACGAGGTTTTGGTTTTACGTGCCCCGCCCCACCCCCTTGTAATTTTCTAATTATTAAAAAAAGTAAATCATATTTACATTATCAATATACAACACATTATCAATACACAAAGATAAAAACACTAGTTTAGCAATCTCGTCCATATAAAATATCATAATTCTATTATAAATGTATAATTTTAGAGATGTTACATTGTAAATAGGTTTATTATAGGTTAGTTTAGTCTATGTAAAAGTTTCATTCAAAAATATCATTTTATAAATCCAATTAATTTGATTTCTTTATTTTTAACCGAAATCGAAACTTTCTCCGAAATTTCCTTAAATTTGAAGTACCGAAATCGAAACCGAAACCGAAATTTGAAACCTTGGGTATCAGCTCTTCTTTATTTTCTTATTACCTCATTCTCTTTGTTACTCTCTAACGTTGATTTAAATTGAGTGTTCAAATCCGCTCTTTATGGCCCCACCCGGGTTTTCTCTCTCCCATATTGAGAGTCGGTGGCACTCTTTCCCGTCCACCATGGGCGCTTTTGCCCGGAGTTTTTCTCTCATCTAAGGCTTTGTGACTCTCCTTTCCCTTCTTTGTACTTCCCTTTCAGTTGTTTGTCTTCCCTTTCAGTTTGTTTCTTGGTTTGTTCCTCTTGATCCCGAGCCACTTTTTTCCAGATCTATTCTTATTCATCCTCTCAAACTAGTTGCTGTACTTGTGCATCGCTTTCACCGACGGCTCTTACCCTTTTCCTTCTTCCATGGCCTATATATGCGTTCCTTGGAGCTCTGATCAAAACAAGGTTTTCCTGCTTGTGCACCCGATGATGCAACAAGGGAGTGAACTCCCTTTGGGTGCCTGTCTCTTCAATCTCTTTATGGATCTCACATTTCTTTCTCTTCAATTGGATTTTCTGGTTGATTTCATAGCAGAAGAAGTTCTCAGAATCGGAGATGGTTTGAGTTCTTTGTTCCTTGATTTTGTATATGAAATTTTGTTCGCTGGGTTCTCTTTGTTTGGAACCGCCATCGGAGCCACTAACGATCTCTGGATTTGGTCTGTTTGTGTTACTGGTTGCTCGTTTCTTCACAGCGGCGCGGCGATTTCTTCTGGTTCTTCGTCGTTGCTGGATTTCTATTTGGCTGACCTAGATTGCGGGCTTGCGTAGTTTGGGCCCACTGTGTTTTTCTGTCTTTTGTTTCGGCCTTTTTCTAGGCCTATGTGGTTTTTTTTTTTTTTGATAAAGAAATTACACATAAGCAACAAAGCTAGATACATTCATCTCTAAGGCAACCATGACCTAGGCGATCAAAAAGGACCGCTCTTGAAATACTAGAGGGAAGTAAATTTCCCTAGTCTTTTTCTCTATTACCAGTTAGTCCTAGGTGTATGTGCACAAGCATCAACAACAAAGTTGGTCTCCCTGAAGATATGCTTGAAAGAGATGGTATTGAATCACAAGCATCAACAACAAAGTCTTTTGCGAACATCTTCTATGATCTGCTGGATTTTCCAAGGGGGATTGATTTTCTTCGTAACTTCATCAATCACAAGCTTGCAATCTCCTTCTGCTTGAATGTCTTTGATGCCTTTACTGGTTGCATGTAAAAGGCCCTCTCTTAAGGCTAAAGCCTCCGCCATGGGAACAGACGCTTTTCCAGCATTCTTGGACATAGCAGCAATAGGGTTACCATAGAAACCTCTTAGAACAAAGCCACAACCAGCTGAGTTACAAGAGACAAAACCATCAACGTTTATTTTAACTGAGTTGGCTTGAGGAGGGTACCATTTGATAGTACCATTGGTTTTTTAAATGGCTCCTCGGGGCATCAAGTGGTTATGATCTGTATAGTTTTTCATCATTGCTGCAGCAGCAGGAACAATAGAAGTTGGATGTTTTCTTATGTTCCTAAAAGTACAGTCATTCCTGGCTTTCTAGATTTGCCAGCATATAGTCAGTGTTTTCATAAACAACTCTTTATCAAAGTTTTTCCTTAAGAATAAAGATTAAACACATTAATATAGCCATCACTCTAGTTGTGAGGAGTGCTCAAATTGATATGATTCCAGATTTCCTTTGCAAAGGGGCAGTCACCGAACAGATGTTCAACTGTTTCATTATCCATGTTGCATAAAGAATAACAATATTCAACGAGGAAATAACGATTTCGTCGTTATTACTTTGGCGGAAAATTATGTAAAACCCGCCAAATTCGATGGTGACAAAACTATGGTTTCCTCGCTAAAAGTTCGTGTTTTACGAGGAATTATTTCCTCGTCAAAAGAAGCAATTATGGAGGAAATAACGATTTCGTCGTTATTACTTTGGCGGAAAATTATGTAAAACCCGCCAAATTCAATGGTGACAAGACTATGGTTTCCTCGCTAAAAGTACGTGTTTTACGAGGAACTATTTCCTCGTCAAAAGAAGCAATTAGGGAGGAAATAACGATTTCATCGTTATTTGTTTGGCGAAAAATTATATAAAACCCACCAAATTCAAGGGCGACAAAAGTATGGTTTCCTCGCTAAAAGTCCGTCTTTTACGAGGAACTATTTTCTCGTCAAAAGAAGCAATTAGGGAGGAAATAATGATTTCGTCGTTATTTGTTTGGCGGAAAATTATGTAAAACCCGCCAAATTCAAGGGCGACAAAAGTATGGTTTCCTCGCTAAAAGTCCATCTTTTACGAGGAACTATTTCGTCGTCAAAAGAAGCAATTTGGGAGGAAATAACGATTTCGTCGTTATTTGTTTGGCGGAAAATTATGTAATTAAAATTGAAGTTTTTATCTTATGTTCACGCACATCCATCGATGGAATATTTACAGACGTGATGTGAAAAAATAAGCACGTTTCGCGGTCGTCATGCCACCGGTCAACTAAGAAGATATACAAGTGACGATGGTTGACCAATTCGATCGGATTCGAAAATAAGGTGAAATTGGCTAAATTTTTTAGCACACTCATAATTTATTGTAATAATCATATCTAACGGTTGGTTTTTCCATTTTCTTTGAATTGATAGAGGTTTCTCTTTAGAGTGTATATGATATAAATATAGGTTTATAAGAGTAACTAAGTTTGACCTAGTTGATCGAATTCGAAACGAGAACCAAATTGACTGAAATTTCTACAACCACCATAAAACATTACAATCTCTCCATCGAGCGGTTGGTTTCTCCAAATTCATTTTCCACTTCATATTTGCTTTAGAATGAAGCTCAACAATTTAAATGCAATGTATAAGTTATACAACTTTAGGAGACAAATTAGTACATACCAACGTATTTGTAATTAAAATTGAAATTTTTATCTTATGTCCAATCACATCCATCGATGAAATATTTACAAACGTGATGTAAAAAAATAAGCACGTTTCGCAGTCGTCACGCCATCGGTCAACCAAGAAAACATACAAATGACTACGGTTGACCAATCCGATCGGGTTCGAAACTATGGTGAAATTGACTAAATTTTTAACCACACGCATAATTTATTGTAATAATCACATCCAACGGTCGGTTTTCTCATTTTCTTTGAATTGATAGAGGTTGCTCTTTGAAATGTATGATACATAAATATAGATTTATAAAAAAATTAGTGTCTATAAATATTTATTATAAATAAAGCCCACAAGGCCCGTCCTGAAAAAGCCATCAAGGCCCGGCCCGAAAAAACCCGCAAGGCCCGCTTTATATGGATGGGCTTGGATCTTTCGATTTACAATAAAGCCTGGCCCGTCATTATTTAAAAATATAGTAAGGCCCGGCCGGACCCGACCCAATCCCGCTATGAATGGGCCGGGCCGGGCCGTATATATATAGAGACACACATATACATATACATATACACAGTCCTTCTCAGGTAAGGATCTTCTTACCTAAGTTTGGGAACGGATTTCCATATTTGACCACTTTTCGATCACATATTCACATCTTAACTGTTCAGTTTTTAGATATATATGAGTAGATCATCTCTGCATATTTTCAGTCAAATCGGTGATCGTTAAGGTATCGAACTAGATTAAATCAATGGACGAATCGAATCTATCCAACATGAACCGTTCATACATATAATTGTAAATCGCAGTTTTGAATGTCTTAACGAGAATTAATTTGGCTGAAAATTTGTAGAAGTGATCTACACATTAGGACCTAAAAACTGAACGGTTGATATGCCAAAATATAATCGAAAAGTGGGTCTAATATCTTATCCCTAAAAAAGACCAAAAAAAGGGATCCCTCACTAGAAGGGCCTTGTGTGTGTGTGTGTGTGTGTATATATATATATATATATATATATATATATGTATGTATACACACACATATATATGTATATGTATATGTATGTGTCTATATATCCCTCACTGCTAATGATCAGCTATTGATAAATGTTACAAATGAAGAGCACAATGATAATGTGATGTCAGCCAGTAATCAAGACCCTCCTACAGGTATATACAATACTATATATATATATTGTTATATTTTGAGAACTAAAATATTTGTGTACATTAATTAAGAATTATGTTAAAGGTCCAACAAAAAAGGTGCGGGGAAAGACAAGAGGAGTGAATGCAGATAAGGTGCTTTCTCAATTGAATGCTAAAATACCTGTCACTCTGACCGAACAAAATGGCAGGCCTACAGGCCCATATGCTGAAATGTTGGCCAATGAAATTGGTTTCACAGTTCGAAACCATGCCCCACTAAATGTGGAAAAATGGAAGAAGATTTCGAAAATTGAAGTGGATAAGTTGGTTAAAAGAATAACGGTGAGTGATGGTTTGTTTTTTTGAAATGTAAGTTTACATTGATTGCTTTAATTAAATATTTTGTTTGACATGAAATTATTTATATGCAGAACAAGTTTGACATTGACATGTCTCTCTCTTGGGTCGAGAGATATGTAATTACAACATGTCAGACTGTATTTTGTAATTTTCGTTATAAGTTGAAGAAACATTTTGAGAAATTTTCAACAATCGAGGAAGCAATTGAAAACAAACACGATGATGTCAAGACTCAGGAAGAATGGGAGTTTCTCTGTGCTCGTTTTTCTAGTGAAAAGTTTCAGGTACAATATTGTTTATTTTTTTTTAACTATTTTTCAACACAGTTCACTTTTTTGTTATATTAGTTTTCTTTTTCATTCAGATTCCAACTAATTGTTTGATATTTCATAATAATTTTTTAGATTCGTTCAGAGAAGAATGCTATAAATAGGTCAAAGTTGACACATCACCACAAAGCTGGGTCAAAGTCATTTATGTCTCACCAAGAGCAAATTGTAAGATATTTATAAATTTTGTTAATAAATTTATAGCTTCAATATATATTTGTAGATGTTAAAAGAATATGTTTGAATGCAATAGGCAGCACAGACTAGAGAGATGCAAGGTGCAATTGATCGCTTTGAAACAGAGTACAAAAGCACTAAAAAAAGGTTGGGACTTGGGAGCAAAAGCAAAGTGGGTAAGTAACTTGTTAACGATGCATACATATGAACAAAAGTTCTATAATGTATATATTTTGACCATGACCATAGGTGAAATTAATATAAATTCCCTAAATATGATTAAATTGATCAGGTTGTAATTGAGAAATTGCATATCATATCCAACTGTATATATTTTTTATTGTAGGATGAAATGATTAAGATGCGAACTGAGACAACTCAACCTGATGGAACTCGGACAATGACAGATGATGAAATTTGTGCAAAAGTCCTCGGAGTCAAATCAGGCTACATCAAGGGTTGTGGTTTTGGCCCTAGACCTCCACCATCAAGAGTCTCTCATTCGTCGAGAAATGAAATGTCTGAAAAGAATAAAGTGTTGCAAGAACAGCTTCAAGAGACCCAACACCTTGTAGGGACTCAACAACAAAAGATTGATGCACAAAATGAGGTGATCCAAAGATTGGAGGAGCAAGCCAAAAAGTTTGAGGAGTTCATAGCTAACTTTTCCAGGCAACATCCATCAAGTTAGTATCTTTATTAGAGAACTTAAACATGGAGAAATAATTTTTTAGATCATCTTGATTTTGTTATTGGTTTTAGACTATTTTTGTTACTCCTTATATTAGGAAACACTTTGATTGTTACTTTGGTTTTATTATTATGAGATTTATTATTGGTTTGACTATTTCAATTAGTTTTAAATATTTTCATGTAATATGGTACAGAACAATCGGTGACAAAACCATATGCATTGTCAACATTTTCCTCGTAATAAGCAATCAATTGTAACGAAAAAGAATTTCCTCGCTATAGGCTATAGAATGTATAACGACGAAAATAAATATCATCGCTATACAATACACAACTTATGACGACAAAAATAAATTTCCTCGTTAAAGATTATAATATATACGACGATGAAAGTAAATTTCATCGCTGTAGGTTATACAACCTAACGACAAAAGTAAAATTCCTCGCTATAGACTATACAACCTACAACGTCAAAAGTAAATTTCCTCGCTATAGACTATACAACTTACAACGACAAAAGTAAATTTCCTCGCTATAGCAAATACTTAACCTACAACGACAAAAGTAAATTTCCTCGCTATAAACCTTATAACCTATATCGACAAATGTAAAGTTCCTCGTCATTGAGTACCTTTGGCGAGGAATACACCATATAACCTACATCGACAAATGTAAATTTCCTCGTCATTGAGTACCTTTAGCGAGGAATAGTTTTCCCTCGTACAAGATATATATAAGGAAGAAAATAAATTTCCTCGTTAAAGATTGCTTATAGTGAGGAAAGACTTCCTTGCCAAAAGATACCTACAACGACGAAAATGTTTTTTCAATTTTTTATTATTTATAATTTCTAAATTATTTACATATCATTAGCGAGGAAATAATACTTTAGCGATGAAATTTATTTTATCGGGAAATATATTTAACGACTATTTTTTGGTCTTCAGACATTTTTAGTGAGAAAAAAGTATGAGTATAGGCGAGGAAAAAATTTGTAGCTAAAGAATAACGGCAAGAAAAAAATATATTCATCGAGAAAAGGGATTGGCGAGGAAATAGTATTTTTCTCGCGGAAACTTTTCTTGACCACCCTACCGCGAGGAACTGGTGACCAAAATATTTTCCTCGCGAAAACACTACGGCGAGGAAATCTCAGTTTTCAGCGACAAATTTGTTCCTCGCAAATTAGCATTTCTGTTGTAGTGGTTCCTGCTGTTCAGGATACCCTTTCAAGCAAAGGAGGAAGATTGTTTATTCTTTGCCCGAAAGAAAGAGGCCTTTCTCAGATACTTTTTCCTCATGATTTGGACCCACCAATTATTTGGCTCATTTAGAATTTTCCATGCAAGTTTTGCTATGGCTGCATTATTGTAATAGGCTACTGGCCTTATCCTTATTCCTCCAACTGACTTGGGGGTGCAAACCTGGTTCAAAGCAACTGGAGGGCATTTAGCACTTGAACCCCAAAAGAACTCTCTGGCTTCCTTGTCTATGTTCTAGGCCTATGTGGTTATTTTCCTTCAGTTTGTGTTGTGTTCCAACAATTTTGTTTACTGGGTTTACTAGTTTGTAATTCTAGTTTGTTGCAATAAAATTTGTTATGTTGTTTATTCAACAAAAAAAAAAAAGTTGTTATGTTGTTTGTCAAAAAAAAAAAAATCTCTCTCTTTACGTATCCTTCACCTAATTCATCAATGTTACTGGCCCAATAAGAGCCCACTTCAAGGCATTTGACCCAAGGTAGTAAGTATAAGATAAAAGTTGTCACAATTGGTAAAAAAAAAATATTATAACTCCAAAGGCATCAAATACTAGTCAATTTTCTACAATAAGAAGAAAACGAAGATTGTGGAATATAAAGCCACTGCTTCTCCGAAACATGGTTCATTGTCGAAAGTTGGATGGCTTATTGCACATAATTAGCTGAAATTAATCCCGACCCTAACTTGAGTTTACAAAAGTTCATTGCTATGATTGAAATATTGAACCTCTGCTTCCACCAGAATTTTCTTAAAACAACTCATCTCCCTGTCAATCAAGTGAGTTGTAATTTAAAGTTTTATCTCAAAAGGCTTCAATACTACTAACAGTGAACCATTAAATCAATTTTGTATATTGTTACTGTCATTTTTTCCTATGCGGATGCAACATTTCCCACCAACCTTCATCTCTTGAGTTATGTGTTTGACAACTCCACTTTCAGTGAGGATTTTCTCAATATACATACCAAAGTGGTAATTCGCTGAAGGGACTGGATAGATATGACTAGGAGACTTGAGAAAATCCTCATTGAAAGTTTTCGATCACATCGTAAAATGTCTCTTATTTCCTATGTGAAAACTTTCATCGCACATTCTTAATTGGGAAAATTTCACAAACAGTACACCAAGTAAAGGCCACTAATAATTCTTATACATAAAGTTCCAAACCGATCATTTTGGTACACGGACTCTCGAGCCCAACCCACTATGTAGACAGGACGTCAATGACGCTGTTAACTCTAATGCCATTATGCATCTGTCAAAGAGTAATTTAGTACTCTCACACTCTGGCTCATTTTTTTGGTTTAAAAAAAAAATCTCCTGATCTCCTCTAACTCTCTCTCTCTCTCTCTCTCTCTCTCTCTCTCTCTCTCTCTCTCTCTCTCTCTCTCTCTCTCTCTCTCTCTCTCTCTCTCTCTCTCTCTCTCTCTCTCTCCCCCTCCCCCTCCCACATACCCAAACCCAGAAACCTCGACCCCGGCGACCATCGCATCTCCTCCACCTTCCAAATCCATACCCACCAAACTTAACCCCACTTCTAATCCCATCAAAACCCTAATTCTAATCCCAGCCCCATCCCCACCACAATCCCTACGCCCATCTCCGGATCCACCACATCTGCCTCCGTCAGCCCAACAGTTCTCACTCCTTGCCTGGCCTTCAACCTCGCCTTTTCCGTCACCGGAAACTGATTCCACTCTGGCTTCCAGGGCCGGGTCCGGCTGTACACCGGGTTTTACGTCCTGTATGACCATAATATTCTCTCCTCTTATTCTTCGAGCAAAGCTTCGATGCTCTCTTCCCGCACTCTCATCACAACCTCTTAGGATTTTCTAGCAAATTGAGATGTAGAGAGAGAGAGAGAATCGCAGAGATGAAGGTGAGGAGAGAGAAATTGGGTCTGAGAAGATGGGTATGCGTGTGATTGATTGGTTTTGATGATGATGAAGAAGAAAGATTCAATTGGAATTGGAATTGGGTTTTTGGATGATGAGCTGCAAGATGGATTACGATCTAGTCATTCGAGGTCTTGGGCGGCTTGGTGGCGGAGCAAGTCGGGTTCTGGTCAAGGAGGACAGGAAGAGGCAGTGAGAACCCGGAGTTGTTGTTGTTGTTGAACACCGGGATTAGGATTATGGTAATGGTTGTTGATTCAGCAGAGGTGAAAAAGCTGTGGATTGATTAGGTTGGAATTGCAGAGGTGATCAGGATTGGGAGGGAGGAAGAGAGATGGGTGCCCATAGTGAGAGAGAGAGAGAGAGAGAGAGAGAGAGAGAGAGAGAGAGAGAGAGAGAGAGAGAGAGAGAGAGAGAGAGAGAGAGCACTGGGTGCCCAGAGAAAGAAAGTCGGGTGCTCAGAGTAAAAAACTAAAAAGACCATAATACCCCTCAAATTAACAGCGTCATTGACGTCGTGTCTACATAGTGGGTCGGGCTCGAGAGTCCGTGTACCAAAATGATCGGTTTGGAACTTTATGTATAAAAATTATTAGTGGCCTTTACTTGATGTACTGTTTGTGAAATTTTCCCATTCTTAATATATATCAAGCCACACAACCCAACAATATTAGCCACCGAACTCATTGTTTTGTTTTAGCCTGGAAACCACAAATCGACGTGTATGCAGCCTAGAACTTGCATATTCCCGAAAAGAAAAAGGGAAAAGTAGCAACTGCAAATGCAGTGGAGGGGAAGGGAGGCAGGAGGCAGTATTTACTGACTGGTGTTGCAATACGCAACTAAGCATGCTTTCTTTGTACACACTACAGTACTACACACCTGCAAAATTGGGTCCTCCATTCTGCCTTTTATTGTTTACAGTTTTGTTATTTTGTGCGGATGAAAAAGATTCTAAGAGGTTGCCCATGTGAACCTTTGCTACCACCTCTTCTGTCCGAATTCAACTAGCTAGGACCACTTTTATGTCTCCTTGCAGAGACCACCCCTCACTACTATTCTTGGTCCAAGTCTAATTAAGTCTAGGACTAGGATATCACCACCCTACCTACCTTCAAAACCAGTGGCCAAAAGTCACCGTCACGGCCTCACCCAGAATCAATAGTGTATGGTTTCTCCCTCTGGCTTCTCACAAGTAATAGTTTTAGCTATGTAGACATTGCAAGAGGAATTTAGCATGCATGTAGGATTGTAGGGTCTAATTGTTACAAAAACCCTGAACCTCAAATCCTTGCATAAACTGAATATAAGCAAATGGATTCATGAGGGTTTAACCGAAACACATACTTATGCTCCGGATTCATCTAGACATGAAAATCTATTCCGGAATCTGTTTCGGAATATGTTTCAAGGACAGTGACACGCGCGAATTAGTATATGCAGAAAGGAAGACATGATTAAAGTCGAATTCTTGCTAATTGGGATAGTGAGGATAAGCTCCCTATCAGTAAAGTTGTGATCCCTACTATATTTAAGAGTAATCTTTAGATTATGTAAAGATAAAGATAGTAACTCGAGGTTTGCTGATGTATAACAAGGTATTTTATCATGTCAAGAAATGTTGGATGTGGATCCAATAATAAAATTGTCTTATATAACTAGGGAATTTGAATACAAATAGACCTAAAACATAGAGAAGGCAAAAAAATCTATATATTCTAGATATTCATGGACTCTCAGATACAACTTCTGAGTTTGGAATCTTATAAGAAAAATACAAAGAATATAAAGATATACTCAAACTTGTAAAATGAAATGACAATGACGGGTAAAATTCACCAAAAATTGATGCAGTTTTCATCATTCAAAAATTCATAGCACGCTACATTAACACCCTTTGAACTTAATTTTGCTATACCAGCAAACATTGGATTAAATTATTTTCTTGCATGATTGTGCCGCTGCTAGCATGATATCCATTCGAATTGGAAAACAGACTCAATCCTCAACTGAAACTCTCACGATAAATGTGGTTGGTTACCTATGACAAACACATCTGTAGTGGTAAGCACTATTGATCGGGTCATTTCCTTCTACTGGGACTTGCTCAGCTCTGCACTTGTACTTGCATCCTCTGCATTCATTATAAGTACATGTTGGTGCTGTGGATCCAATCATCAGTCTCCTTGCGTAGTTCTTCTTTTCCTCACTACCCTATATGCCCTCAAATAAATAAAAGAATTACCCCACAAAATTTAAGAAAATGAAAAGCAAAAAAAATTGCTCCTAATGAAGCTAATTAATTATTTACTGGGTTTACCTGCTTAAGTTGTTCTCCTTTTGAAGGAGAGGAACCATAGACCCTTTGATGGTTTTGGAGTGCTGCTACTTGAGTTCTGGATCCTGCAGCAAACAATGAAGTAAACCAAAAGTTCGGTTAGTTTGTAAGCATAAAATCAAAATGTAGACTTGGCATATGTGAATAAAGCTATCAATGCAATATACTGGTGGTTTGGAGAGAGAGAAAGGAAGAAAATTTGTTCAAGTAATGGACACCCAATTAATTTCAAACAAATCTGGAAAAACCCAGAAGCTGGGAGTTTAATATATTGGCAAAATCTTGTAGAAGGGGTGTACACTATGAAAAAAAAAGAATCTTGATGAGAGGGGTGAGAAAGAAACTTGAAGTTAGAGTAGTGAAATATTACCTTGTATAACATAAGTTGCAAAGATTAATGTGAAAAGCAGTACTAAGAGTAATTTAGGAGGTATTCTAGCTCTGGCCATTTTTCTCAAACTCCTTTGGAGTTTTGGAGTTTTGGAGTTGGAATAACTAGGAGTGAGAAAGATGAAATATATGTGGTCAATATACAAGTAGAAGGATAAGAGAGGGAGGTATTGAAATCAGCCAGGCAGCTAGAAACTCCTCTCAGCTGTAGTAGTTAGCAGTAGTGAGCATATGAGAGTAGGGGCAAAATCTGCAGCAGAGTGACTCAGAGTCAGAGGGGGGACTGGGGAGCACACTTAAAAATGGCCCCTAAACCAGTGGGGCTAATCACCAGAATGGAATCTTATGAAGAAATGACCAACCTGCCATTTGCTTTTGATATGAATATTCGCTTTGCTCCTCGTTGTTTGAAGGGTGGAAGGGGGATTTTCAGTTGGGGCAAATCATTTGACTTGCCTCTAGAAGCTTGGAGAAATGAAAGATGTTCAGTGAACAGTGAAATCAATCGTTGTTCTTTGTTTTGAGCGAGAAATTATTCAATGAAGAATGTAGAATCCAGATTGTTTCATCTTGTATGGTCGAGCTTGCTTAACCTACGATTTAAAAAAAGGATGAACAGTTGACAAAGGATTATATTTCAGACTTGGGAAATTGATGTTAATAAAGATGTCTGTTTTAATATTTCACGTGTTCCCTAGTGATATATTGGTAAGTTATAATTCTAATATTGTAAAGATTATGAATTCTCACTGACATATGTAAAGGTGGGGTGAACTTAAAATTTTTTTTTTAAAAAAAGTGCAACATTTCACGTGCTTTCAAAAGAAATGAAAATAATTGGGTATTGGGTATATATTTTTTTGGTCTAGCTGCCTACCTCCTTGGTTATCTTTGACTTCTAATCTCATTCATTGATTCGAAATCTGAAAGGTCTATAATTATCCATCTCAGCACTCAGACTATAAATTACACAAAACTTAAAGTTTCAAAGCAAATGGCGTCTTTTTTGCCATTCTTTCCGTCAATCTCGCATCTTCTTCTTCTCCTCCTTCTGACATTTTGTTCTCTGTCACTTTCTCTCTTCTACCTGAAACTTTCTCTCTTCTACCTGAAACTTTCTCTCTTCTACATGGGTTTTAGATCTAATTAATTTCAATTTTCTCAGGTTTACTAAATTTCAGATATTTTAATAGGCTAATGGAACTGTGAGGTATCAAACTCATAAGTCATAATCGTTTTGAAGTCGATATCACAATCATGGACTCGGCTTCTCTGCTTGGATTCTCTTTGCTATAATCTGCTTGGATATCAATGTGAGCTCGCCACGTCAGCACATCTCAATCCAAGGGCTATTAAGCTGACAACACACAAAGAGAGACTCTCTCTCTAACGATCTGAAATAGTTGACGTTAAGGATTTTTCAAGTTTCCCTCCAACATTTTTCACCTTCTGCTAGTTCCCTCCAATCAGACTTCCTCTACAAACCCAGCTGATACGTCTCTTATTCTTCACTAACGATCACTCTTTGTCTCAGTCCAAATTTCATTCATCTTTGGATTCAGTCTTTAGGAGCTGGTACTTTGATTTCATCATTCAGGTATTTGTATGTAGCTCTTTAGCATTGATCTTACGGATCATGATCTTACGGATCATGATCTTATCCCATTTAGCTTTTTAGTTTTGGGTTTTGGTTCTTTGAAATCTCAGTCTTGTATCCATGGGTGTTTATCCTATTAAAGTATTCTATGTATATATGTTTAGCTAAGACATGATTCAATCATTCTTATTCTCTTGATCTGATTCTATGGTTTGTCATATCAGGAACTTCCATTTTTTTGTTTTGTTTCAGAGCTAAAAACTGAACAGAGTACCGAAACAGAGTAGCATAGCATATAAGCCAAACTTCATAGCATGATCCATTTTGCTTCTGAATTTGATTGGAATGTTAATACAGATTTTATATGTTATAGATTGAAAATAAATGATTGAATGGAGGCTATGGATAGAGATGACTCGACTAGTCCAGATTACAAGCCAAGGAATGGTATGGAGTTTGACTCGGAAGAATTAGCATATGAGTTTTATAACATGTATGGGCGAAGAGTTGGGTTTAGTATTAGAAGACATACACATTACAAGAACAAGCATTCTGGTAAGCTCATCTCAAGAATATTTGTTTGTTCTAAAGAAGGTTTACGTACAATAGATAAGCGAGACCATTTGACTAAGAATCCTCGAGCGGAGACACGAACAAGTTGTGATGCTAAAATGATCATTAAGTTGGATAAATCAAGTGGTAGGTACAGAGTTGTTCAATTTGAAGAAACTCACAGCCATGATCTTGTAATACAAGAGTGTGCTCACATGCTACCATCTCAACGAAATGTAACTTCTTCACAAGGAGCTGAGATGGAATTGGTACAAGATTCTGGAATCCCACTGAAGCTTTCATTCGAGTTAATGGGCAGAGAAGTTGGTGGAAGAGAGGCTCTTGGATTCACTAAACAAGATCAGAAAAATTATCTTCAATCTCAAAGGCAAAAGAAATTGGCATATGGAGAAGCAGGATGCTTATTAAAATACTTCCAAAATCAAGCATTAGAAAATCCCTCATTTTTCTATGCTGCGCAATTGGATAGTGATGAGCAAATAACAAATATTTTTTGGGCTGATGCTAGGATGATACTTGATTATGGTTTATTTGGTGATGTTGTGAGTTTTGACACTACATACAGAACTAATGAAGCCAATCGTCCATTTGGAGTATTTGTGGGATTTAATCATCATCGTGAAACTGTAATCTTTGGGGCAGCAATGATGTATGATGAAACTGTTGATTCGTTTACATGGTTATTTGAGACGTTTTTGGAGGCAATGTCTAACAAGGCTCCAAAGTCAATTTTTACGGATCAGGATGCTGCAATGGCTAAAGCTACTGCAAATGTGATGCCTAACACATATCACTTGCTTTGCACATGGCACATAATGCAAAATGTCATTAAGAAAGCAAGTAGTATATTCAAGGGTGATGAACAGATCACCACCTTCTTATCAAAATGTATGAATAACTATGAAGAGGAGGATGAGTTCCTAGTTGTGTGGGAAGGAATGCTTAATGAATATAGTGCGCATGAAAATCCTTGGTTAAGTAGTATATTCCGTTTAAAGGAGAAATGGGCAAAACCATATGTCAAGTGGGCATGGTCTGCTGGAATGCATAGCACCCAATTAAGTGAGAGTTTCAATGCTAGCCTAAAACCATATGTTAAGTCAGACTATGATGTGGTTCAGTTTTTCAAGCACTTTGATAGATTGCTCAATGATAAGCGGTATAAAGAGTTAGAGGCCGAGTATGCTTTGTGCTACAAGTTACCTGCTATTGGGATATTTTCTTCAATGGTGATCAAGGCTGGAAATATCTACACTAAAGCTGTTTTTGAAAAATTCCAGATTCAGTATGAGAAGGCCCTTGATTACAACTTAGTCGGATGTATTCAAGATGGTGATGACATTGTGTATAAAGTTGCCTTTAATGGTCATCCAAAGAAGAGATGTGTTAGGGTGAAGAAAGACCAGTCTGTAACATGTAGTTGCAGGTTGTTTGAGATTGAAGGTATTCTGTGCCGCCATGCAATAAAAATCCTTACTAACTACATGAATGTCAAAGAAATTCCTGATCAGTATATTCTAAAAAGATGGACAAGAAAAGCAAGATCAGAAAGAGTGAAAGACATGTATGGCCAAGACATCCAAGTAGATACCAACCTACAACAAACATCTTGGTACAAGTCTCTAAGTTCCATATCGACCAAGATTTCATCTCGGGCAGCTGAGAGAGAAGAGACATTTAAGTTTGCTGTTCAGAAATTGAGAGAACTAAGCAAAGCTATTGAAGACATGTTATGTTCAAAAATGGATACATTACATCTTGGTAAGGATGACCATATTACACCTCCCAGCAATGATGTGATTGAGGGTATTAATCTGGCCAAAAGTAACTCAGATAAGGCAAAAGTTGTTCAAGCCAAGGGATTCAAGAAAAGGGAGAGTGCTCGAGGAAGAAAAAAAAGAATTATAGGTGATTTTGAAAAAAGTTTGGCCAAGAATCGAAAAGGGAGAACTCTTGATACAGAAAAGTCATCTAGTTCTGATTCAACCAAGGTATTTTGTTTTCGTAAAATTTGTTCATCTAGTTCAAGAAAACCAAGGTATTTCGTTTTCTTAAAAGTTATTCATGTTTTTTCTTTTTTCATTTCGGCAGTCTGGAAATTGTGGTGCTCCAATTCCAATGTTATGGATGCCATTTCAAGAATCTCAAAGTTTTAGTTACCAAGCATTACTTAACTCTCAAGATTTTCCAGATGATGGGACACAAGATGGTGATGAATGATTTTAAGGATGAGTTCAGTTTCAAGCATTATTTTTGCCATCTTTGGGGAAGCATATCACAGAATCATGTAGATATTAGGCTTTGTACAGTTTCTGCAGTTTCTGGAATTTTTGTGCAGTTTCTGGTCTTTTTCTGCAGTTTCTGGAATTTTTGTGCAGTTTCTGGTCTTTTTCTGCAGTTTCGGAGTTTCATCAGTTTGTTAGGCTTTTTGGGGCCGCTGATCAATTTCTGGAACTGCTTTTGTTGTTCATTCATGTAGTGGAACAAAGATGCTATTTTGATCCAAGTTATTTAACTCTGTGCTTTTATAGTTTAAGCATTACCTATTTGATAATGAACTGTACAAGCCTTAGTTTTATGTATTTCGTAGCCAATTCCAAATAGCCAGATCAGTTTGCCACTTTCTGCTCAATTTGTTTTTCTGCTCAATTTGTTGTGTACATGTTTTAGTTTTGATCCACTTTCTGCAGTTTCGAAGTGTTCATATTCAGTAGCTTAACAAGGAGGCAATCACTTAAAACACATTTTTGTTCTTCAAACCTGCTTCTTTGGTACACCTATTGACAAAGCTAGTTACTTTACTTAAACAAGCTTGAGAACTTTGAATTGGCATATGGCTGAAATCTCATGTAAATAATACTCTGCAGAATTTCTTCATACATACAAACTTTTCATATTAATTCACTCCAAATTGGAGTCTTGCACAATCTTTTCATACATAGAAACTTAACAATTTACTCAACAATTTACTCCAAGTTGGAGCCATGGCCAAAAGTAAAAGTTTACACATTCACCAAAACCCAACAACCTTCAACAATAACATTAGCTCCAATTTGTTAACATCATCAGCTCTACTTCCATATCCTAACCAACATGTGGTGCTCTAATTTTCATTCCTTCACGGGATCTTTCGTTGTAGAGATCAATGCGAGTCCTGCAACAACATGGCTTCTTGTACAGATTGTCATTGACAACATGAGCATGATAAACCTGATAAGGTGAAGATGAATAACATTAGCTTCAAAGACTTCATGATTTTTAAATGCAAGATAACATAAGCTATGAAGGTGAAGATGAATAACATCCAACTTACAAACCAACTTCAGCATTTTCTCTCTTAGTCTGACCAAAAGTTTCGAAATTGGTAAAATTACAACATCTATACGAAATCCTTACAAATTTCCAATCTTTCCTCTACTTCACACCAATGGTACCCTCCTACTCCAAATCAAAGCTCAGGGCGTACAAATGCATTATTTTTTTTCCACACTTAACTCATCAATCAACAATGAAAGTCCCTCAAAACAGACCAACCCAGATGATAAAATGCTTAATACAGATGGTATAACAGAAACAATATGCAGAACAAACAAAATGGTAATCATAACAGACCTGAGAAAACGCATCAACAAAATAGTCATCTTCAAATTCGATCTACTGCATCAACAAAACAATTTAGAATTCACTCCTACAACCTCCCAACAAAATACCCCCAAATCCAATAAATTGAAATACACCCAAATCAATTTGATTCAACGAACAACATAACACGGGATGGTGAGGAGAAGGAGGAAATTGGGCGAAGAGAGAGAGGGAGATGTCAGGAGTTGAGAGATCGCTATCGATTCAGTTCATGACTAGATCGTGAGGGGAAGGAGGAAAGGGGAAGGAGGAAATTGGGCGAAGCGAGAGAAAGAGGGATTGAGTCGAGGACTTGTTGACGTTAATCAACTATTTCAGATCGTTAGAGAGATAGTCTCTCTTTGTGTGTTGTCAGCTTAATAGCCCTTGGATTGAGATGTGCTGACGTGGCGAGCTCACATTGATATCCAAGCAGATTATAGCAAAGAGAATCCAAGCAGAGAAGCCGAGTCCCACAATCATCTGGCAGAGATTATATAGATTTCCAAATCTGCGTCACGTGTTTTACATCTTCTCAAAAGTAAAAAAATCCTGAGTGGTAATGGTTGGTCATTAACCCATCTACACGTTCTGGGTTGCTTTCCTCAGGTCATCACACAAACAATTAATTTCTTTTTCTATAGATTTGTAATCAATGACAAACATAAATCAGCCCAAAGCATCATCTTTTTTTTTTTTTTTGGGAATGAAGCCAAAGCATCATTGAGAAACCCAACTTGTTTATTATTTGAGGACTCATCTGGTCTTCTCTGAGCATCAAGTTACTGCAGCGGCATGACAACTACCTGGAACAAATAACTGATTCAAAGAAAAATCTTTCTTGGAGGTCCCATAACGTATTTCTTGGAGTTTTAATTGGACATGGAATCTTGGATTGAAGCGTCCCACGAACATAATATATATATATATATATATATATATATATATATATATATATATATATATTGATCTAATCGACGAACATAATCGTGAATTCAAAGATGGTAAAGTTCTATTGCCAAAAAAAAAAAGATGGTAAAGTTCTCTATTTCTGATGAGGGGAGAAAGAAATCAATTAACGTTTAAACAACAAAACAAACGGCGTTTGCAGGTGTTATCCTATTAAATGAGGTTTTAAACTTACTAGGAATGAGGCCCGCGCGTTGCTACGGGATTTTATCGTCAATCGATCTAGAATGCAATGTTATTTATTTACATTGCGAGATGAGTAATAATTTGCTCAATTTAGATAAATAACAATTTGCTTTACTCACTCTTAATAACAATTGAAACCATTCTAAATGAAGAAACTTTGATGAACATAATATTAAGGATAGGGTCCTTAATCTTAAACAATCAATTAACACAAATTTCTCTATAGAATTGAAAGTTTATGATAATATTTACAATATAATTTGAATTCAGTGTGATGAAATTAGAAGGTGTTTCAAGGTCACTATAACTCTCTCCCTTTCACTCTATATCAAGATTGTAAACAACATCAGAATAAAACGCCCAAATATTCAACAGATCAAATCGAAAATTCACAATCACAGCCCAGAAAGAACTAACCGCTGAGATGATGAGGTGAGAATCCCCTTTCCTGAATCTCTCTCTATCTCTCTCTCTCTCCTTTTTCTGCTTGACGGGTTTCTGGACTTTATGTGGCAACCCGAAATTGTCAGCTAATTTCGGTATATATAGAGCCTTCTGTCAGTGTAACAGAGGCTTCCAGATTTGTAGATAGAAGACTCTTTTCGGTGTAAATTAAAGCTTCTTCTTCTTTTCCTTCTTCCCTCGTTCTCTTATCCCTCTATTTATCTGTGTGCTCAACGAACAACAAAATCCCAAAAGGAAAACGATTTTATCAGGTCTAATAGGAAATAGAAACCCAAACTCCATCAAAAGAGACCCAAGCTCTGTCAAGCTTTCATCAATAACCATACCTGATAATCTCGAAGAGGTAACAGTATCAAGAAGAACAATCACCGAATCTGCTAATTTGAAGGACTGAACGTTATCAAACACTATGAAAGCTTTGATTGACAATCAAACACGATAACCAGAGACTGCGAATTTCGGTATATATAGAGGCTTCGGTCGGTGTGAAGCTTCCAAATTTGTAGATGGATGATTTTGTCGGTGCGAATAGGTCGGTGTAAACAGAGGCTTGGAGATTTCTAGATAAGAGGCTTCCAGATTTGTAAACATGTCGGTGTATATAGAAATTGGCTCGGCTCGGCTCGGCTCTGCTTATGAACAGTGAAACTGCTTATGAACAGTTAACTGACGTTTTATATATAGTAAATTTTGCTTAACAGCCTTTGGATTTGCAATTAATGGATGAGATTAAAAGTCAAGGACAACCAAGAAGGAAAGCTGGCCAAGGAGAGGATCCTGATCCTTTGGTTAAGGCTTTTGTTTGCTCACAAGTTGGAGGGGTTTAAAAACTCGGAAGATGGTGGAGTTGTTTGTTAATGTCTAAAAGTCCGGCGGTAGCTGAACCTTTGTTAACGCTGATCCGGTGGGCGGATCGATACTTGTAATGCTCTCAAAGCCTCCACTACCTGTCAGGTAAAATACAGAGGGCGTCAGAGGGAGACCGCGTTGGGCGGTCTTCAACTCTCCGATGCCTAAGTTAGTCAATGTATTTATGTTGACAAAGTAACAGTAGGTAAGTATTGAATGCGTAATAAATGAGGAGAGAGGAGAAAACCTTTTATAGGTGAGGAAGAGGTTGACCTTCTCCTTGTTTTCGATGTGGGACTGATGTGCTTCAGTCCCAGTTCTGGGAGCTACTGATGCTACGCGGCGCGTCGGCGGTGATCTGGGGGTGATCTGACGCTGAGGTTGTAGCCCGCCTGGCGGTGTATCTGTATGTCATTCCTTTGGTTGGAATTAGTACCTTTAGCGGTACTATGAGCGTGGCCCATTGTAGCTAATTATGCTTGCAAATGTACATGTATGTACAAGTCCCCCAAGTCCCCAGTGAAGGAGGGCAATCTTGGTTGGGGAGTTGTTCGGCGGTTTGAAGCGTTTCCTTCCGCTAGACTTCCAAGAGCATAATTAGCGTCAGTGCGTTGTCAATCATGGATTTTACTGAGCAAACGCTTTATACCCTTTCGGGTGGGCCCCTGCTAGGCCCCCCAGGGAGTCCCCCACTCCCCGGCTAAGATAGACCTCCGGATGGTCTGCAAATTGTTTGTTGAGGGGAAGCTGTGCGGAGCAGAGGGTGTTGGGTAGCGAGCCCAATCTTTAGCACCCAAGTGACGGGAGTCAACGTGCCTGATCAGGGCCGTTGTAGACTGTTGACACAAGTCCCCGTGTCCCGTAGGGACCGTCTGACCGTAACGCTGCGTGGCGGTCGTTGTCAGAGTGAGGCGTGGCCTCGGGATCCGCCGCTGGCGGATATCCCCCCGCTGATTGCAGCAGGAAGCAGCGTACAGTAGACGTGCCTGGCGGTATTTTTTTTTTTTTTTTAGCGATACTGCGCTGAACGAAGTACGTAGCTTGCAAGATGATAAGGGGTTCCGCTAGAGGTGTGTAGCGGAAGATACCCCGCTTGCAGGATGACAAGGGAGAAGTTCTGCTGGCGGGGTTTCGCTCAGCGGAGACTTCGTCACTTGGAAGATGCCAAGGGAGAAGTTCCGCTGGCGGGGTTTCGCTCAGCGGAGACTTCGTCACTTGGAGATGACAAGGGAGAAGTTCCGCTGGCGGGGTTTCGCTCAGCGGAGACTTCGTCACTTGGAAGATGACAAGGGAGAAGTTCCGCTGGCGGGGTTTTGCTCAGCGGAGACTTCGTCACTTGGAAGATGACAAGGGAGAAGTTCCGCTGGCGGGGTTTCGCTCAGCGGAGACTTCGTCACTTGGAAGATGACAAGGGAGAAGTTCCGCTGGCGGGGTTTCGCTCAGCGGAGACTTCGGACGGTTGGGGAAGTCATCCCAAGTGGTTACTTCCACCAGACGCCTCGTCTGGTGGTGGTTGACACGTGTCCAACCCGTAGAGGGTTAGCGTGTGGGGGCTTGTCTCCCAAGCCTGGCCGTCTTCTCGCCATTAATGCTAGTAATTATGGATTTCGTAACCGAGGCGACGCCTCGGTTAATCCGGAGAGTAAGTGGACACTTGCGACACGTGTACGGCTGGAGTGTGATGTCGTTTTTGAGCGGATGGCTTACAACTCGTTGATGTTGACATAAAAGGGGGGGAACTTTAGCGAGATTTGACACTTTGCGAAAACTTCAAACCTGAGTCGTCGTCTTCAAGCCCTGTGCGATTTGCGAAGAGAGTTCCGGGGAACGAGATCTGCAAGAGTTGTCGGATCTTGGGGGCGAGGCCTCCACCGGTGAAGACAAGCGGTTTTAATCGCACCAAAGACGTCGCCTTTGAGGTTGGTGCCCTGAATCTCATCCCTGTTCCATTGAGTTTGTGTATGTGCTTCTGTCAGTTTTTCTGGGTTTCGTGAATTTGAGGTGTTCTGAGTGTAAAGTGGGTTTTGGGGATGGGTTTTGGTGTTTTTGACACAGTTGGGATTTCTAGATCCACTAGATGGTCGAATCTGGGTTAAGTGTTTGCGGGTTGTTTGTTCTTGTTTTGGTGTTTTCTGGGTAAACTGTTGCTTATGTTCTTGGCTATAACTGATGTAAGAATAGGCTAGATCTGTGTTTGTGCTAACTGGTGTGGGTTTTAGGGTTTGGGATGGCAAACATCATAGAGATTTCGAGTAGTGAGGATTCCGGGTCTGACGTGTCGTTCAGCGCAGCGGATAGAATATTTATTGACTCGTTGCGTCCGTCTGCCCATGCAGGAACCTCACTGCCAGAACCGCTAGAGGTTGAGCCGCTACAGACCATACCTTGGGAAGTAGCCATGGGTCGTGCATCACGTCCAGAGAGCTCTATGGCGGGTGAGGCCGCTACGGCCAAAGCTAGGCAGGATGAGGTGGCCAAAGCTAGGCGCGATGAGCGGTTGGCAAGCAACAGCGCTGCCAGCGGCTCCGCTGGGGAAGATGAAACAGCGGGGGAGGACGCTGAGTCAGCGTGGTTCCTCCAGGATGGCACCCCTGTTGACGAGGCAGGAGGGCGGATGAATGTTGCGGCCGTTGCTAGGATGAAGCGGACGTTCCGGCTGCCGGCCTCGGTGAAACTACCACCACCAACGGCGGATGAGAAGGCGTCGATTCTCCCAGAGGGGTTTGCCGCCGTACACGAGGTGATATTCCGCCAAGGAGTGACACTCCCGCTGGTGCCCAACCTTCAGATTCTGGTGTGCGAGTTTGGGCTTGCCTTTGGTCAAGTCTGCCCCAACATGTGGCGGTTGATGCTGGCCTTAAATTCTTTGTAGCGGTTGTCCGGATGTGAAGGGCCTACTGTGGCGGAGGTGCTTCATTTCTACGAGCTGGTCTATCTAAAGCGCCAGGGTTGCAGGGGGCAAGTGAACTTGAGCCGCCGCCAGGGAGCGCCCAAGCTGATCGAAAATCTAAGGGATTCCATGTCGTACTGGCGGGGGACCTTCTGCGTCACCACGGAGGGGTGGGAGTATCAGGCTGGGTTGAACAGGGGAGAGCCGACGTTTAGGATTAAGTCGGAGTTCCAACATATCCGAGGTTGTCAACCGGTTTCCGCTAAACGTAGCTGGCGGGCTCTTGTATTTGCAGATTTGTATTTGTACTAACGACTATTGTGTTTGTGCAGCGGGATTGTGGTATAACTTGACGCGCGAATAAGAGTGTCGCGTAGCACGGATCAGAGGTTGCTGGCGGAATCGCAACCTGTTGGATTTTCGACTTCTGACCGGTTGGGAGTTACTGGTTGGCCAGCAGCTAACTCGCTCCGTTGGTTTGAAATCTCTGTCATACTGTTTTTTTTTTTTTTTTTTATAAAGCAACCCAGGCTCATTGGTGAAATTTTTTTTTTTTTTTTTTAAGAAACTCCGCCAGGTAACAAATCGATCCGCGACGCTTTCGAAAAAGCAATGGATCGTGCGGAGATTGATAACTTCCTGGAGACAATGTATGCCAAGGGGTTGGCGGCCCAGAAGACTGTAGTGAACCCCGAGACACTAGCGCTGAGCCAGTCCGAGGTTCTGGTGGTGCTGCCGATGCCGCTCCACTCTCACCTTGGTGACGATGGCCTGCCTGTCGTTCAGGCGGGGGCAGAAGTGGTTGGCGGGAAGAAGGGATCCGCTACCGCCGCGCCGCAGAAGGAGCGGGTGCCTGCCATCAGGCGTGGTCCTCAAAAGGAGAGAGTGGTGCAGCCGGCGGGGGCGTCATCGCGCCAAGGGAGGAGCCGCCGGCGAAGGGACCGAGGGCCACTGCCGGGAACCCAAGGGCGCTTGAGAGAAAGCGCCGGCAGGTTGACTCTCCCGATGGTGAAGAGGGGGAAGACGTGGAGATAATTGGGGCCCGTCATCAGAAGAAGGCTCGCCAGGCTCCGTCGAAAGCTGTTGTGGTAGAGGGAGAGGCGCCCGCCGCCAGCGACCTGGACTAATTTGCCGCATATGCAGAGTTTATGACGGATGGTGAGCGGGAGTTCCTCTTCCATCTCTGCGAACGGCTAGGGTTCGGCGGCCTAGCGGGGATTTCGCGCCCAACGGCTATTGATCAGTCGCCCTACAGCTCGGCGTTTGGTCAGATATCGGCGGGGCTGCATGACATGTTTGTGGTGGCGTCAAAACAGCCTCTGGTGGAGGGGGAGCTCAGGGAGGAAATCCAAGGTCTCCAAAGGGAGTTGGCGGAATCGAAAAACTGGCGGAGGTAGAGCGGCGCCTGGCGAAGGCGGAGTGTGATTTTGCGGACGCTCCAGGCAAGCTGACGGTGGCCATCGAGCGAGACTTGGACAGGAATGACCACGTCTGCAAGTTGGAGCAGGATGTCGCCTTGTTGCAGGAACGGATAGCTGCTAAGGACAAGAAACTTATTATTGTGCACCGAGAGTCCGTCGCCAGGGCGATGGAGCTGAAGCAGCTGGAAGGCCAGGTTGCCCGCCTGAGGGCTGAATGGGATACTGCCGCGGCTGCCGCTGTTGAAGCATTCAAGCAGTCGGCGGAGTATGCGAAGGCGATGACCGAGTCAGCGAAGGCTGGGGCCTTAGCAAACATAGAAATGTTGCAGCGGAAGGGTGCCATTAACTTGGTTAAAGCGTCACAGCCCGATGCGCCGCCGACCAAGAGTGCCCCGCCGGAGAAAGATGTCGTGCCTGCCCCAGCGGGAGGCGTCCGCTCAGGTAGTGGAGAAAGCAACGTACATCCGACGGAAGGGTCCCAGCAGACCCCCAATCCCACCCCGTCGGGGGTGTCGCGTGCTGGATTCCTGGCGGCGCACACTAGGGCGGACGACACCATAGAAACCCCCATTCCGACAGCCCGAGGGTCCGATCAAACGAGCCGAGCGATCGTGTCGCCGCCTGCTGAAGCAGAAGAAGCCGAGGGCAACCCCTGAAGCTAGCTGGGACCGTCATGGATTCTTTTTTTTTTGTGTAGCCGCTGAGGCATAATAACTTGTAACAAACATTTTGACATGGAATGAAATTTTCGAAGTTATGTTTGCTATGATGTGTTTGTACCGCTAGTATTTTGACTTGTAGTTTTCTTTTGTCAATCGATGAAACATTAAAGGGATTAAGATTGATCCAAGTGCACCACGTAGCGGACGTAGTCCGCTGATGATTGCTGGCGTGGCCAGTTGCCCTCAGTGCTAGACTTGGTAACAATGGTTTGAATAATTCCTCGTTTCATTGATAGCTGATTGATCAACATGTACAAAAGTGGGGTAGTACCCGTTGGGTAGCTTCCCTTAGCTAAATATTGAACAAAAATTTATCTAAGTCAAGATGCTCCTGGGTGGCGGCATGACTATTTGTAGTAATACCGAAGGTGTTCGGTATTCCAAGGGTGGGTCGACGTGACGCCATCCTTGTTCATTAAGTAGAAGGTGCCTGGGCTAACGACTTCCACAATTTTGTATGGACCTTCCCAAGTTGGGCGGAGTTTTGTTGGCGGTGGAATTACTTCCTTCATTACCCAGTCCCCCAATTGGAGGTTCCGGGCCTTGACTCTGGCGTTGTAGAAACGCGATACCCGTTGTTTGTTTTGCAAGTTGCGCAAATGGGCCTTGTGTCTTTTCTCTTCTAGGAGGTCCCTGTCCAAGTTGACGTCGTCGCCGTTGGTCTCTAGGCAGTAGCCTTCGACCCTAGCGGTGGGCTGAGTTACTTCGACAGGTAAGACAGCCTCTGTTCCGAACATCATACAAAAGGGTGTTTCGCCGGTGGCGGAAGTTGAAGTTGTCCGGATAGCCCATAGAACTTCTGGCAGCTTCTCCGCCCATAAACCCTTGGCGTCGTCGAGCTTCTTTTTTAGCAGCTTCTTGATTATCTTATTTGCTGCTTCGACCTGGCGGTTGGTTTGGGGATGGGCGATAGATGCAAAACTCAACTTGGTGCCAAGGTTGGCGGTAAAGGAGATGAGTTCCCTGTTGTTGAACTGCGTGCCGTTGTCTGTAATGATTGTATGTGGGACACCATAACGGCAATAGATGTTCTTCCAGAGGAAGTGAATTACCTTGGCGGTAGTTATTGCCGTCAGTGGCTCCGCCTCTATCCACTTGCTGTTGTAATCGATGGCAACAATAATGTACTTGAACTGGCCCTTGGCGGTTTGGAACTTTCCCATCAAATCGAGGCCCCACGTGGAGTGAATCCATGGGCCGATGATAATTGACAGCGGCTCTGCCGGTGCATGTGGGAGATCTGCAAACTGCTGGCATTTGTGGCAAGACCTCGAAATCCGCCGGGCGTCATCGCCAAGTGTGGGCCAGAAGTAGCCCTGTCGCATTGTGCGGTTAGCCAAGGATCTGGCGCCTGAGTGGTTTCCACATTCTCCGTCATGGATTTCCGCTAGGACGACCTTTCCCTCCTCTGGGGTTAGGCAGCGGAGGTTGGGATGGGTGAATCCTTGGCGGTAGATCTTGCCATTCTGGATATTGTAGCGGGTTGCTCTTCGCTTGAGCTGTCTCGCCTGGACCTTATCCTCTGGCAATGTGCCGTTGCGTTTGTATGCAATGATCTCGTCCATCTAGCTGGGACTGACCTCAATGCTGAAGATCTCCGCCAGGGTCTTGGTGATACTCGGCCTGTCAAGGCACTCCACCCTTGTGTCCGTCGGACTTTGGTGTGGTTGGGCGGTTGCCAGTCTCGCCAGTGAATCAGCCTTAGCGTTCTTTTCCCTGGGGATTTGTGTGATGGTGTGAAATTTGAACTTTTTGAGCAACGTTTTGACGTACCCCAAATATGCCGCTAACTGCTGGTCCTTGGCTTGGAAGCTGTCGTTGACCTGGTTAACGACTAATTGAGAGTCGCTGAATATGTTGACGCTGTCAGCTCCTGAGTCAATGGCGAGGAGCAAGCCGGCAATGAGGGCCTCGTACTCCGCCATGTTGTTTGAAGCTTTGAAGTTGAATTTCAACGCGTACTCCGCGTTCAGTCCCCCGGGTCCTGTTAAGATGACTCCGGCGCCGCTGGCCTTGGCGCTGGCGGAGCCGTCCACATGCAGGTTCCAATCTGACTGTGGGGGAGTTGCTTCCTCAGTGGTTACCATATCTGTTCCGGGCCTTGTCTCGATACCGGGTTCTGGCTGTCGCTCGGTGAGTTCAGCGATGAAGTCCGCCACTGCCTGGCCTTTCATGGCGGTTCTTGGCTTGTAGTCTATGTCGAACTCGCTGAGCTCAATGGCCCACTTGCTGAGGCGCCCCGAGTGTTCAGGGTTCTGCATAACTTGCCTCAGCGGTTGATTGGTTAACACATGGATGGTGTGAGCCTGGAAGTATTGGCGGAGGCGTCTGGCGGCAACGATGAGTGCGAGGGCTAGTTGCTCCAAGGGAGGATACCTTGTTTCTGCTCCGTTTATGCCCTTGCCGGCGTAGAACACTGGGAGCTCGTCTTGGCCTTCCCGCCGGACAATGGCGCAGCTCACCGCCGACACCGAGACCGCTAGGTAGATGAACAGTGTCTCTCCTTGCACAGGGACAGAAAGGAGAGGGACTGCTGCCAGGTATTCCTTCAGGCCCTGGAACGCCGCCTGACATTCTGGGTTCCAGTTGATGACTTTCTTGTGAGTCGTTTTGAGGAGTTTGAAAAATGGGGCACACTTATCAGTGAGTCTGGAGATGAATCGAGAGAGGGCGGTTAACTTGCCCAGGAGGCATTGGACGTGCACCTTATCTCAGGGTCCGCCAGGTCAAGGATGGCCTGCACCTTGTCCGGATTAGCCTCGATGCCCCGCTCGCTGACGATGTAACCCAGAAATTTGCTGGCGGTGACCCCAAAGAAACATTTTTCTGGGTTAAGGCGCATACCATAGGCCAGGAGAATGGTTACTATGATCCTGAGGTTTGCCACATGGCCGCTGGCCTTTATGCTCTTAACTAGCATGTCGTCCACGTAGACCTCGATGATTTTCCCCAGATGTTCCGCGAACATGGCGTTCATCAGCCGCTGATAAGTTGCACCGGCGTTCTTCAGACCGAAAGGCATGACATTGTAGCAGTAGAGGCCTTTGTCGGTGGTGAAGGTGGTGCACTCCTGGTCGCCGGGATGCATCTTGATCTGATTATATCCGGAGAAAGCGTCCATCATGCTGAGGAGCTCATGTCCGGCGGTTGCATCGACTAGCTGATCAATACGAGGTAGCGGGAAACTATCCTTTGGGCATGCCTTGTTGAGATTTTTGAAGTCGACACACATTCGCCACTTGCCGCTGGGCTTCTTGACCATTACCAAATTGGAGATCCACTGGGGATAGATGACTTGGCGGATGAATCCAATGCCCTGGAGCTTGGCAACCTCCTCTCCTATTGCCTGGTACTTTTCCACATCAAAGGCCCTCCGCTCCTGCTTGATGGGATAAAAGGAAGGTTTGATGGTCAGCTTGTGAGTTATAATTTCAGGGGAGATACCTGGCATGTCAGCGTAGGACCAGGCAAAGACGGCGGCGTTATCACGCAGGAACTGAGTGAGCTCCGCCGCTACCTCTGGGTCTAGCTGGGCGCCTATGCGGACCGTCCGCTCAGGGTGCTCGTCCGAGATGCAGATGACCTTCAACGACGTCTCCGGGTTGACCGGTTCCTTCTTCACATACTTTTTCTCCTCATCTCGAGGGTCCTCAAAAATATTTGAGGGCGGTGCGTGGTTTCCCACTGTCAGGATCTCATGGCGGCGCGCCGAGCGCGCTACGGTCGTGGAATAGCATTCTCGAGCCAACTGTTGACTTCCTCTGACACAGCCCTTGCCGTTGGGTGTGGGGAATTTCATGAGAAGCATGTATCCGGCGATGATGCACTTGAGCTTGTTTAGTGCCGGCCGCCCAATGATGGCGTTATACGAACTGAAGCAATCGATAATGATAAACTCCGTATGTATCTCCACCATACATGGACTAGTGCCAATAACCAGCCTCATGTAATCTGACCCTAGCGGTTGCGTGACGTCTCCGGAGAAGCTGAGCAGTGGCTCGTGATCCTGGAGTAGTTTCTTGTTCCGCTTGAGATGGTTGTAGCAGCCGTTGAAGATGACATTGACAGCGGACCCGCTGTCCACCAAGATCCTCCCTACTGAGAATTTGCCAAGAATGGCGTCGACCAAGAATGGGTCATCATGCGGTAGATGCACTCTGCGCTCTTCCTCCTTCGAGAAGGTAATAGGTTCCCAACCTGATTTCGAGAGCTTGGCGGATCTCTCGTAGCGGATATTGCACACTTCCTTTGGGTGATTAGAGCGTGCATAGCGCTTCCTTGCCCTGTGGGACATGCTAGTGATTGGGGCACCGCCGTCGATGGTGTTGATGCGGCCCAAAGTCTCAACATTGGCGATCACAGGTGGCGGTTGGCGCACCTTGAACTGGTCCAACTTGCCGTCGCGGTACAAAGTCTCAATGGCCGTTTTGAGAGCATTGCAGCTGTTGGTATTGTGGCCGCTGTCCTCGTGGTACTTGCACCACTTGCCGGTATTCCTGGGTTTGCCCGTTTTTGGGTATTTTGGAGGGGGTGGCGGTGGGATCTGATCCTTGCACTGATTGTAGATGTCTTCATACGAGGCCGTGAGGACCGGGAACACTGCATACCGCTGCGAGGACTCTGCCTGCCTGTTGCGGTTATCCCCATGGGTTGGGCGATTGCCCTTGTTGTAATTCTGATCCTTCTGCCGCTTGTTCTGGTGGTGGCCCTGCTGCCACTCCCTCTTCTTGTCAGTTGGCGGTGTTGAAGGGGTCTTGCTAGCGGTTTCCTGATGACTGGGGGATGGCCGTGATGATTTTGTTGGAGTTGCTGGTGGCGGTGGGGTTTCTCCATATGTAATGAATTCCGCCTGGGCGTGGATGACCGCCTCACTCATGATGTGGTCGTACGCCGCATTTGGGTGATTGTAGTTGAGGTGATAGAGGAATGACCCCTTGAGAAGTCCTTTCCTGAAGGCCGCCGATGCCTTTGTTTTGTCTAGGTCACGGCACTGAGACGCTGCCGCTCGCCACCTTGTGACGAAGGCCTTCAGCGATTCGTCCTCCCCCTGCTTGACGCTGAACAATTGACTTGTGTTGTGATGCCCGGCGGACAATAAGATGAACCGGGATACGAAAGCGTGCGATAGTGCATAGAATGAGCTGACAGACCCCGGCGGACACTAAAAGAACCAGTTCATTGCCTCGCCATCCAACGTCTCGCTGAACAAGTGGCATAAGGTGGCGTCGTCGAATCCCTTGTTGTTGGTGACCTTCTTGAAGGTGTCCATGTGGACGAAGGGATCAGACATTCCGCCGTAATGCGACATCTTTGGGGTTTTTGCAGACGCTGGTCTGATAGCTTGCAGAATCGCAGCAGTGAACGGCCCAGGCCTGGAAGCGAAAAGTGGATTCTGAGTTGGCGTTGGGGCGCCCGACTCCGCCCGGATCAACCTCTGCTCCAGTTGGTGCATCCTTTCCAATATCTGGGCGGTTGCATCGCCGGCGGAATCAGCCTGAGTACTCCGCTGGACCTGCCTGCGCCTTGGCGCAGGCGGATTTCCCTCAGTCCTTGTCCTGGCTTCCGAGCGGTTAGTATGCGGCAGTGATTCCACCACTTGTTCTACCATTAGTTGGGGAATGGGCGGTGGTCCCATTCCCAACAATTCAGGTGGGTCCAGCGGTACCTGCATCTGTATGACTGGCCCCGGCACCAGTGTGCCAGTGCCGGGTCGACTACGCCTGGTGCTACGTGACTGCTCGCTCTGTGCTGGGCGGGTAGTGGCCGCCAGCGTCCTCTTTAGTTCCTCAAAACGTGCCATGAGCGTAGCCACCTGTCTTTGGGCCTCAGCCTTCTCCTTGCGCTCCTCCTCCCGTTCTCTGTTTGCCTTGTGAAGATCCGCCAGTGCTATCTCGTACATAGTGACGAGATCTTGGCCCGGCGGGCGGCTGCTGCTTGGATTTGCCTCACCGCCGGGGTTGGCCGGGGTTGTGAATAGTGCGCGGTTAACGCCTACCGCTGGGTCGGAGGGTTGGGGGATGGTGGAATGGTCCGCCTGCTCCCCAGCGTTTCCTCCGCTACCGTTAGTCATGGTGGATGTGGTGGGATGACCTTTTGTTCAAGGATTCCCACAGACGGCGCCAATGTTAATGTCTAAAAGTCCGGCGGTAGCTGAAACTTTGTTAACGCTGATCCGGTGGGCGGATCGATACTTGTAATGCTCTCAAAGCCTCCGCTACCTGTCAGGTAAAATACAAAGGGCGTCAGAGGGAGACCGCGCTGGGCGGTCTTCAACTCTCCGATGCCTAAGTTAGTCAATGTATTTATGTTGACAAAGTAACAGTAGGTAAGTATTGAATGCGTAATAAATGAGGAGAGAGGAGAGAACCTTTTATAGGTGAGGAAGAGGTTGACCTTCTCCTTGTTTTCGATGTGGGACTGATGTGCTTCAGTCCCAGTTCTGGGAGCTACTGATGCTATTTTGGCGCAGCGCGTGGCAGCACGTCGGCGGTGATCTGGGGGTGATCTGACGCTGAGGTTGTAGCCCGCCTGGCGGTGTATATGTATGTCATTCCTTTGGTTGGAATTAGTACCTTTAGCGGTACAATGAGCGTGGCCCATTGTAGCTAATTATGCTTGCAAATGTACATGTATGTACATTGTTGTTATCTCTCGCTTTGAAAAAAAAGTAGGGTAGAATTTAAGATTTGAAAGATAAAATTACAATTTGCCAAATAGAAATTGGGTTTTGGGGAATGATGTTTTTTATACCAATGTTTTACAATGAAAATATCAAGCGATGCATAAATAGTAATAATATTTTGCACTAAAAGTTTTATCCGTTGTCAGTTGCCACGCACAAAATATTTCCCTAATACTATTGCGAAAAATATTTTTTGGCATCTATGAATTTTTTTTACCCCAGATGATACCTGAAGTATGGGTAGTTCTAGTTGAACCTTCAAATTTGCTATTTGGACCTCCCATATTTAGTACACCTCTAATTTACTTTTTAGAATATTTAAAAAGCTAAGTAAGACCTCCTTAGTTTTTACCAAAACGCCTTTGAACATGAGATAAAACAATATGTTACTCTACTTTTTATCTCTCTCTTCAACCACGAGAAGAAGAAGGAATCAAAATCACATTATATTGCTTTCTTATGAGTAGGTCTCTTCTCCACCAAAATTAATCACATGGTTAATTCTCTCGATCTTGATATGTTGTTGGAATCCCTTTGAATTTGCTAAAAGAAAGATTTCAAGGGTTTTGGGTTGGAAGTTCGAGTAATAACTATATCATAATATTTAATTAATTTAGTTTAAGAAAATTTCAAATCAAATTGTTTTGAATTTATTTTTGTATTAAATGATGGGCCATGTATAGAAATTATTATTTTTACTTAATTGTTTTAGGTAAATTATAAAACTATATAAGCAATATAAGGAAATTTCAGAAAGAAAAAAAATTAATTGAATGTTATATTTATTTTATTTTATTTTTATTTTTTTTTAGTTAAAGGAACATATATTCATCTGAAAACCAAAATAGACCGTTACATACCCTTCCGCGGTCATTTAAGTGCATAGACAGACAAGAAGCTAGTGATAGTACCCACAAGTGGTACGTACATATAGTCCTACTCATTATACATTCAAATACGCAGAGGTAGCGGAAACCCTCATTTGGCACTACTCCAGAGGTGCTAGAGATACATAGAGTGCACCATAGTGGTGCTTAGCTTCCTAAAAACAAGGAAATTATTGTAAAATAGACGTAACTAAAAAACAGAGAAAGGGCTTAGGGCAAAAACCCTAGCCTAAATTAGAGATCCCACTAGGGCAGCCCAAAGAGAAGAGGCCCAAACTCTAGGCCCAGTAGGACATGGTTGACCCAAGCCGAGACCACCCCTCCACCACTCCTGCAACCGCCTGTGCAACACTGCCCACGAGTCCCGCCCCAAGACTCGCCTCGCCACGATTCGTGCTGTCGAACTCCGCCAGAAGCCAGCACCGCTCCGAGTCCCCCAAGCCAGCGCCGTGCAGCGCCGAGACTGGAGACCCGTAAGCCGCACTGTCACCCAAACCCAAGCCTCACAGGCCACACCGTCGCCAGATCTACCTCAAGATCGCCTCTGCCACCAGCTCGCAGCCGTCCCTGCACAGAGACCACCACAAACGCCCAAAAAAACCATCTGACCTGCATCAACCCAGCCTGCCTAAACCACAAGCCGAACAACTGCTCCCCCGAATCAACCCAGGGCATTGAAGCGCCCGTCCGGCAGCCAGCCCAAAGACGACGCAGCGAAGCTGGCGCTGTCCATGGCCGCCGCCGGACAGGGAATGGTTTGGTGGAGTTTTCCTCTCCCGCGGCACAAGGGCTAGGGTTTGGAACCCATATTGATAATAATAATTTTTCCCACCAATGTTATATTTAGTTGGAGAAGATAAGAAGAGTATTTATTTATTAATTTTTCCATTTTTCTCTCTTTGTCATTGTTTGTCTTTTCATATAACTTGACAAAGTTTATATATAATTGAAAAAAGTTGGAGGTCCAACTAGAACCACCCCTGAAGTATTGCACTGTTACCAAATATAGTACTTCCGTTAACTTTTCCGTTAAAGTCGTATACGTTGCATGTATTTTTTAAATAAAAACTTCAAATGGTACCCGTACTATTGCAAAATGTAATTTTTGGTACCTATATTTTTTTTTTTTTACCTAAAGTAATGCCCCAAATTTTTTTTGTTGATAAAATTTTTAGCTAAAAATAAATAGTTAATTTGATGAAATATTTAGATTTTTTTTTTATGCCGAAACTTGTATTGTTTGAACCTATTTGTAACACTTCTTCCGATTAATGAATTTCATATTATGATAATAAAAAAAAATAGTAAAGGCGCAATACTTGAGGTACTATTTGGGGTAAAAAAAAAATTACAAGTACCAAAAAATATATTTTGCAATAGTTTGGGTACCATTTGAATTTTTATTCAAAAAAATACATGCCACGTAGGCGTTTTTAATGGAAACGTTAATGGAGGTACTATATATGGTAACGGCGCAATATTTCAGGTACCATTTGGAGTAAAAAAAATTAATAGGTACCAAAAAATACCTTTCACAATAGTTCAAATACCATTTGAAATTTTTACTCTTTAAATTATTAGTCTTTTGAATTAAAAGTATTTTGCACCTTTGCGGTAGGAGCAATGTTTTTCATCTTGTTTTTAAGGGACCTATGCACTTTTGTTTTTTATGTGCCTATTTACTATGAATGTTCATAGTTCATAGGCTCGCTGAATAAGTGAGCACTGATTGTCTAATGGGTGGTGCTAGCATACCACGTCCTAAACTTGTCCTTGGTATGGTAAGGGAAGGAATGTATCCGTGCCATTCTGGCTTGAGTATGAATGAAATTGATGTTTGGTTCAAAAAAAAAAAAAAGTTTTTCATCTTGAACATTTACTTGCTTTTGAAGCAACACCACTACTTGTTTCCCATTGTTGTTAACCATCTTGTCATTGTCATAGTCCTCATTATCTTCATCAACATTCTTCTTTGAGTTTAAAATTTTTATACTTTTACTACAAACCATTTGATATATCACACATGTCATGTACATTGTAGTATCATTTACACTCACATTGTGATGTGTTGGAGCGAAAATTCTTCAGTACACGGTGGTGGAAGTACACATACAAGTCTAAGAGACACGTGGTGCAGTCTGAGCCATCCAATAAGTGGGGACAGTAATCAAGTCATCTGAGCCATCAATTGAAACTAACTTTCTTTTAACGGTCAACGTGGCCTGTGATGCAAAAACAAAGTACTGTACTACTGGTTTAAAAAGGTTCGACGGTAAAAACCAAATACCCATGCTGAAAGCGAAACATGTTTCTTCACTTTCTTGTGCTCATCGATTCTGGTTCCTGTGCATGTTGATCTCCGTGGCTTTCTACTTTTGAGAGATTGGGAGCACCTATCTTGTGAGTCCTTCATATTTTCTACCAATTTGAGCTCTTGGAAGTTGAAATGTTGGGAAGCAGGTGTTTAAGCCTTTAAATTGCCTGGGTTGCTATTTTAGAGGAAGACGAGGATGGAGATATAGAGAAAGAGATCATTACCCGACCGAGTCAGCCATTTTCTAATTGAGTGAGTAGGTCGGCTGCATTCAAATTTCAAACCCCTATAATCCTAACTAGCCATTAACTCTTACATAGCTCAGTCAATTTACCGATTTTAGTTTTGGGTCTGGGTAGAAGTTGTGCAGAAAGGAAGGTGTTGCTGTCCACAGCTTAACTACATCGCCAGTACACCTTCAAGGTCGGCGACGGCCTCGACTACATCGCCACCAGCCTGTTCTCGCGCCTCGTCATGTTACCAGATCCAGCTCAGGCAGAAGCTGTGAATCCCACTGCCGTGGAGCTGCAGATTTGGGCGGCGCAGATGGCGTGTCGGGGAGCAATTGGATTCAGAAATTGGCTGGAGCGGTTTTGGGCCGGGTCTGGAGCTGACCATTGATCGGCTTGGAAAACAGAATATAAGAATTGAAAATATTTTTATTAAGTTTATGGAGGAATGGAGGATTGAATATCAGTAATTCAGTATTAATTAATTAAATAAGAATTAAGGTCAAATTTTATTAAGTCGAATTTATCCTTTACTTAATTAAATTGTCAGAATAAATAAGTAAGGAAAATTGACAATTGAAAATATTTACAATTCCATTTAGATTAGATTTAATTCAATGTTTTAATAATTAAAGTCATTTTCTCTATTAAAATATTTTTTCGTGTAAGCTTCTAGCTATATTAAAGGAATGGAGTCCAATTAGATCCGGTTTGTAACCAGGAAAAACAAATAAATAAAAAGGACAGGAGTCCAATCTCGAGGCATGTTGCCTATTGGTCTTTTAATTATTTCGTTTTTGCATTTTCTATAATAAATTACATTACAGTAATAGACAAAAAATTAAAATAGTTTTTTTAAATAAAAATAAAAAAGTTGAAAGGTGACGAAGCGGTTAAACGTATTAGTATTTAAAAAAGTGTTTGACTTAAGGTTGCCATTGTTTCTCATAGAATGTATACTTTTCGATACAACTAATAAACAAATTAGACCGCATTAGTAGATATATAAGAATTTTTAATGATCCAAAAAAATGAAATTGGAAATCAATAAATTTAACTTTACTCATCTATTTTACAGCGTAATCATAAGTATTGTGTAGAAAAAAATAATCTTAACTGTCATCATTCAAAATCAAACAAAGCGGTCAACTTAATTATATGCTTATACTTCCCTAAGGGGAGCTAAACCATGAAAAGTTAAACTTTTGAAATTTTTTACATTAGATGGTCTAGCTCATAACCATGAGAGTGTAAGAGCTAACATATTGAAAAAATAAAATAAAATAAAAAAATAATTGCGAATGAGCGGTTATGAGCATATTAATTTTATGTGGTATTTAGAGTTTAGGGTTGACCTAGTAGATCGAGACTCAAATGATGACAAAAATAGCTAAAACTTTCACCATAACTATTTCTTCTTATCATGATAACATCCAACGGTTGATTTTGATAAAGTCTATTTCCTCCACATAGTTGCTCATGGAAGTTATACTTTTCGGTACAACTAATAAACAAGTTAAACCGCATTAGTAGACATGTAAGGATTTTGTAGAGGAAATAGACTCTATCAGTTATTTATTTCCTCATAGTTGCTCATGGATTTTGTGAGATTCAAAAATTTGAAATTGAAAATCGATAAATTTGACATTAACCATCTATTTATAGTGTATTCATATGTATTGTGTAAAAAAATAAATAAATTGATCCGCATATAATTCGGCTATCATCAGAAAGGTTACCATATATAACACAAAATTTCCCCGCCGATTCCTTCTATTTGAGCCTCTCGATCTGTCATTATCCCTCATTAAATAAAACGGTCAACCCTTTATGGGCTTATATTTCCCTAAAGAGAGCTGAACCATGAGGAGATAAAATTCTCAAAATTTTTACATCAGTTGATATAGCTTATACCCACAAGAATGTAAGAGCTTACATATCGAAAAAAAAAGCTGGGAATGAGCGGTTATGAGCATATTAGTTTTATGTGGTATCTAGGATTTAGGGTTGACCAAGTAGATCGATACTCAAACGACGACGAAAATAGTTCACCATAACCATTTCTTCTTATATTGATAATATCCAACGGTCGATTTTGATAAAGTCTATTTCCTTCACATAGTTGCTCGTGGAAGGTACACTTATCGATACAGCTAATAGACAAGTTAAATCGCATTATAGACATGTAAGATTTTGTGCGATTCAAAAATTTGAAATTGGAAATCGATAAATTTGATATTAACCATCTCTTTATATTGTATTCATATGTATTGTGTAAAAAAATAAAAAAAATGATCCGCCGTCATTTCGACATTAAACGAAGCGATCAACCCTTTATATGCTTATATTTCTCTTAACAGAGCTGAATCATGAGGAGATAAACTTCTCGAAATTTTTACTATCCATGAGAGTGGAAGAGTTGACATATCAAAAAAAGAAGCTGGGATTGAGCGGTTATGAACATATTAGTTTTATGTGGTATTTAGGGTTTAGGGTTGATCTAGAAGATCGAGACCCAAACAACGACGAAAATAACTGAAATTTTCACCATAACCATTTCTTCTTATCATGATAACATCCAACAGTCGATTTTGATAAAGTCTATCTGCTCCACATAGTTGCTCATAGAAGGTATACTTTTCGATATATTTAATAAACAAATTAGACCGCATTAGCATATATGTAAGGATTTTGTGCGATTAAAAAATTTGAAATTGGAAATCGATAAATTTGACATTAACCATCTATTTATAGGAGTATTCGTATGTATTGTGTGAAAGAAAATAATCCGATCCGCCGTCATTTCGACATCAAACAAAGCGGTCAACCTTTTATGTGCTTATATTCCCGAAGGAGAGCTGAATCATGAGGAGATAAACTTCCAGAAATTTTTACATTAGTTGATATAGCTCATACCGGGAGTGTGAGAGCTGACAGATCGAAAAAAAGGAGTTGGGAATGAGTGGCTATGAGCATATTAGTTTTATATGGTATTTAGGGATTATGGTTGACCTAGTAGATCGAAATCCAAACGACGACAAAAACATATGAAATTTTGACAATTACCATTTCTTCTTATTATGATAACATCCAATGGTCAATTTTGATAAAGTCTATTTCCTCCACATTGTTGCTCATGAAGGATATACTTTTCGATACAACTAATAAACAAGTTAGACTACATTAATAGACATGTAAAAAATTTGTGCGATTCAAAAATTTAAAATTGGGAATCGATAAATTTGACATTACCAATATATTTATAACTTATTCTGATTGAATTATGAGATTTTCTTCTTAAATTTCAATTGCAGCTCACATAGAATTTCAACTGCAGTTGGTAAATATCCACCAAACTAATAAATTAGAACAAAAATAATGAACGGGCCAACGTCCACTTAAAAATTAATTTAACAATTCATTTTTAATTTTCTTTTCCATTTTTGTTTGTCATGTTCTATTTAGTGTTTTTGGCAAACCAACAAAATTTTGAGGTAACAAAATAAAAAAGCAATTTACCCTTTGCGCTAATACTTCTCTAAAGGGAGCTGAACCACGAGGAGATAAACTTCCGAAAATTTTTACAGTGGTTGATATAGCTCATACTCACTAGAGTGTGAGAGCTGACAGATAAAAAAAAAAAAGTTGCGAATGAGCGGTGATGGACATATTAGTATTATGTGATATTTAGGGTTTAAGGTTGATCTAGTAGACAGAGACCCAAACGATGACAAAAACCGCTGAAATTTTGACCATAACCATTTATTCTTATCATTTGAACATCCAACGGTCGATTTTGATAAAATCTATTTCCTCCAACTTGTTGCTTATGGGTATATGGTTGACCATGTGAATCGATATTGAAATGATGACCTAATAAGGTAATTATTTTACCATCTATCTGATTTTGTGCTGTGGTTCTTTTTTTTTTATCCATGTAAAAAATTGGGACATTTATTTCCCCCTCATTCGGTTGTCCTTAAGGAAGTATACAAGCATTTATAAGGTTGACTACTTTGATCAATGTTGAAACTACGACTAACCAAATTAATATTTTCATATAGCACAATAAATACAAGAGTAACGTTGACTCTTTCTATCCTCAATTTTGAATTTTTGTATTCCATGTAAGTGTTGCTGCAAGAGGTGCTAAAACCGAATAAGTAATGAAGAGGTTATACCCGTGTTTTAATAAAAAAAGATATTCTGTAAACGGCCATTAAATAAGGTTGATTACATTGACCAAAGCCAAAACAACACTGAAATCGGCTGATTTGATAACAATATATATGGTCAGGGATGCGAAAAACTGTTTGCTTCCATATTATTATATTGGAAAGGTATTCGAACTTGTTATACAAATGAACTTGTTATTATATGGATTTTATTTGATCCAAAAATGATCAATTTAACAGCTTCTATCTATGTAGTTGTTGTATAGGAAGAGACGTATTCTTTAAATAAATAGGAAGAGGCCTATTATTTTTCATGTTTATACTCATTTCTGCTTATAGTATAGACATTAAAAGATTAGAATCTTAATTTTTTTTTTTTTTTTTGTTGCACACTATTTATTTTCAGCCAGAGAGAAGCCCGCCTTCATCAAAAGATAAAATGCCGCCAAAAATTAGAGAATCCCGCCGAAACTTTCAACCAAACTTAAAATTTCCCACCCGTATATATCATGTAAAACCATAGTTACATGCTCACAACATATGCACAACAATCATAATAGGATTAAGGCTTACCTTCAGCAATCACTGTCATGGATTCCATCTTATGCAGCTGCTAAACACGATCACTGAATATGGTCTTCTGTTACTTACCAACTTGCTTCTCAATGGACAGAACTTATGCAATAGTCGTGGTAGTAATCAGGGACCAATTCATCTGTATATATATGAGACTTAAACCTCAAGAAGCTTCCCATTAAAGCATTCCTTGTCGGTTTAGGTTTCACTATTATATTCCTAATGTATCACAACTTATAGCCTTTCTTGTCGACTAAGCAATGGATTACTATCCTTAATGAATTGATACACTACTTCATTAAGTCACTAGTATTGATTCACTGTTTGTATCCATGTTAAACTAGGATTGATATTAAGCTAATCATCAATTACTTTATGATGATATGTGTTATGTCCATATTTGATCTTACAATCTCCCCCTTGGACTCACACATATCATGCTCGATGATTTGCACCAGAGAACATCAAAACCTACTTAACTTACTGAAGTGCGCGCCAGATAACAAACTCAAATCGAAAATCCATTCCAACATGGTCAGATCACAGTTACTTATGTAGAGCAAGAAACAGTATACATTTTAACAAAAAATGCAGAGTTTCAAAACCACTAACACAAGCTTCTGCAATCTACATATGTTCAACCAGAAGTGATACAATATATGTTAATGTGTATCAACAAGTAAACATATATTAGGTCCTACTTTATGTTTCTAAAACCAGAAACTCAAGCAAATTTACTGAACACTGATGGCTTAAAAAATATTGCTTGAACCTTAACATCATGCTTCACATGATTTAAGTCATCTGATAGCAAGTATGATATTCAAAACAAGATGATAATTTCCAAAATAAAACAATAAAGCTGCAGCAAAATCATAACTGGAAATACCTCAAAAGTTTATTGATAATAATAAAATCTGTCATTACAAACAAGTTGTGATAAATAAAGTCAAAAGACCACAACTAAAAAAATACAAGAACTCAAAAACCTTAGAAATTTAAATTGCTCCAACTGGATTAACTCTCTACTGAACCTAAGCATCTAGACTAGCTAAAACTCCAATGTTGGCTGTATGCTTCTGAAATGCTGCTACTGACAATGCCTTGGTGAAGGGGTCTGCTAGCTGTGAATTCGTGTCAATGCTCAAAATAGCTATCTCACCATGCTTAACCCTTTCTCTAACACTGTAATACTTTAAATCAATGTGTTTAGAATTATTTGATCTTTTACTATTCTTGCTAAAGAAAACAGCTGCTTCATTATCACAATAAATCACAAGTGTGCCTGCCACAATGTGACTTAACACTTTGGTCTGCATCAAGAAATTCCTGATCCAAAGTCCTTCACACACAGTTTCATATACTGCAATAAATTCAGCTTGCATGGTGGAGGTTGAAACTAGAGTTTGCTTCATGGTTTTCCAAGCAACTGCACCTCCTGCTAGCATGTACACATATCCACAAGTTGACTTCTTGGAGTCTGGATAGTTCCCTGCGAAATCAGAATCTGAAAATCCAACGAGTTTCAAATCCTCCACTTGCCTATAAACTAGCATGTGACTTTTAGTTTTCTGCAGGTACCTCAACACTTTCTTCCCAGCTACCCAATGTTCATGGCCTGGATTAGATTGAAATCTCGATAAAATCCCTACTGCAAAAGACAAGTCTGGCCTAGTGCAGACTTGTGCATACATGAGACTTCCTACAAGTCTAGCATAAGGCTTTGACTCCATATTTTCTTTCTCAACATCACTTTTGGAACTTTGCTTCTTGGTTAGTTTATCACCCTTGGACATGGGGACTTCTCCAGCTGCACACTTCTCCATACCAAATCTCTTCAAAACTTTGGTGATATAATTCTGTTGAGACAAACCAAGTAGTCTCTGTGCTCTATCTCTTTTAATCTCAATGCCTAGTACATAGGATGCTTCTCCTAAGTCTTTCATGTCAAAATTCTTTGACAGAAAGCTCTTGGTGTCTTTAAGCAGTTTAATGTTACTGCTAGCCAAAAGTATATCATCAACATAAAGTACTAGGAAAATAAAATTGTTCCCAACTGTCTTCAAGTAAACACACTCATCAACAAGATTCTCTGTAAATCCAAAAGTAGAAATCACAGAATCAAATTTCTTGTACCACTGTCTAGAAGCTTGTTTAAGGCCATAAATTGATTTTCTTAACCTGCATACTAAGTTTTCACTTCCATCTTGCACAAAACCTTCTGGCTGCTTCATATAAATCACTTCATCTAGTTCACCATTCAAAAAGGCTGTCTTAACATCCATTTGGTGTAGCTCCATATCAAAGTGAGCAACTAAAGCCATGATTATTCTAAATGAGTCTTTTGTAGAAACTGGAGAAAAAGTCTCAGTAAAGTCAATGCCCTCCTTCTGTGTAAAACCCTTGGCAACTAATCTTGCTTTATGTCTCTCTATATTGCCATTTGCATCTCTTTTGGTTTTGAAAACCCATTTACAACCTATAGGTTTCTGATTTGGGTCAGGTTCAACTAATTCCCAAACTGCATTTTGACTCATGGAATTAATTTCTGCTTCCATTGCTAGCTGCCATTGATGAGATTCACTACTTTCAATGGCCTGGTTAAATGTAGTTGGATCATTGTCCTCTGCACAATCTATTTCAATTTCTGCTTCTTGCAGATAAACAATGTAGTCACTATCTTCCCCCCCATAAGTTGGTTTTCTTGCTCGCTGTGATCTTCTAGGCTGAGGGTTGTCAGTTACGTGGTCAGTTACCTGACCAGTGACAGTTACTTGGTCAGTTACGTGGTCAGTGACATGACCAGTGACAGGTACTTGACCAGTTACTTGGTCAGTGACATGACTAGTTACAGGTACTCGACCAGTGACTTGGTCAGATACTTGACCAGTTACATGGTCAGTGACTTGTTCAGTGACAGTTACTCGGTCAGTGACATGGTCAGTTGCTTGACTAGTTATAGGTACGTGATCAGTTACTTGGTCAGTTACTCGACCAGTGACTTGATCAGTTACTTCTTGTTCTAAAGGCAATGCTACGCTTATATTCTCATCCGACACAATTTCCTCAAAATCTGAGGATAAATCCTCAAGGTTTGTATTGTGAACTTTTTCACTTAGAAACTTTACTTGATGTGTTTCAAAAATTCTAGGTGAATGATAAGCAGAATATAATTTATAGCCTTTAGATTTATCTGGATAACCTATAAAATAGCAACTAACTGTCTTAGGATCAAGTTTATTCAAGCTTGGATTATAAATCCTAGCTTCTGCATGGCATCCCCAAACATGGCAGTGATGAAGACTAGGTTTCCTGCCACACCAAAGCTCAAAAGCAGTATTTTCTATGGCTTTGCTAGGTGTTCTGTTGCAAATATAATTTGCAGTTTTTAAAGCCTCACCCCACAGAAATTTAGGCAAACCTGTTGTACACATCATGCATCTAACCATGTTCAAAAGAGTCCTATTCTTTCTCTCTGCAACACCATTCTGTTGTGGGTTATAGGGTGTTGTATATTGAGCTTTAATTCCATTGTCTTGTAAAAACAAGGCAAATGGACCCTTTTGTTGGCCGGATTCAGTGTACTTGCCATAGAACTCACCTCCTCTATCTGATCTTACTGTTTTGATTTTCTTTTCTAGTTGATTTTCTACTTCAGACTTAAAGATTTGAAAGGCTTTCAATGCTTGTGCCTTTTCTGAAAGTAGATAAATATAACTGTATCTAGAAAAGTCATCAATGAATGTGATAAAATACACATTTCCACAGATAGTTTGATGCCTAAATGGTCCACATATATCAGTGTGTATGAGTTCTAATAAATTTTGGCTTCTATATGCAGTCTTCTTTCTAGTATTAGTTATTTTTCCCTTAAAGCATTCAACACAGTCTGTTAGATCAGAAAAATCAAGTTCATTTAGGATGTTGTTTTTCACCAAAATTTTCAGTCTCTCTTTTGAAACATGGCCGAGTCTTCTATGCCATAAAAATGCAGACTTTTCATTTAGTTTGGTTCTTTTAACACCTGTTAAAGTGCTAGTACTGTTAGTGTTATTTTCAACAAGTAAAATTTCTTGTTGAGCCATTGAACAATTTAACTGTAAATAATCATTCATAATAACACCAGAACCAATTTGAACAGAATTTTTAGAAATAAGAATTCCATTACTATCCATAACAAGTCTACAACCAGATTTTACTAAAAGAGAAACTGAAACCAAATTCCTTCTCATGGAAGGTACATAAAAAACATTGTCCAGAACTAATAATTTTCCTAATCCTAAATCGAGCTTTAAGGTTCCAATAGCCTTGACTGCTACTCTCATGCCATTTCCTACACACAGGTTCACTTCATCACTTTTTGGGATTCTCCTCCTTATGAATCCCTGCAAAGAATTAGTAATATGAATAGGTGAGCCTGAATCTATCCACCAAGACTGTGGTTCAACATTTATAAGATTAATTTCTAAGGAAAAAACTGTATTAGAAAAAATCTTACCCTTTTTGGCTAACCAGTTCTTATAGCCAGTGCAGTCCTTTTTCATGTGTCCTACTCTTTTGCAAAAGTAGCACTTGAACCTGAATGGCCTGTTTTCCTTGGCCACTACAGCTGTTGAACTCTTAGTTATGGCTTTGGTAGGCTTGAGCTTATTCTGGGGCTTTTTCCTTTTAGGCTTCTCAATGAGGTTAATGGTTGTAGCAGGTTCCTTTTCTTCCTTGATCCTAGATTCCTCATCCACACAGATGGATATAAGTTCATCTAGAGTCCAGTTTCCCTTTTGAGAGTTGTAACTGGTCCTAAGATGACTAAAACTGTTAGGCAAGGAATGTAGTGCATAATGCACTACTTGCTCATCCCTAACCCCCATTAAGAGTTCCCTGAGTCTGCCATTTATATTGATCATCTTCATAATATGTTCTCTAACTCCCCCTGAACCCATGTACTTCAAATCATGAAACTCCTTGGTTAGCCTAGCTGCTTCTGCTTTTTCACTTTCTTTAAACTTAGCACCTATGAGTTCCAGAAAATCTGATGCTAGCTCAGGCTCTTCTATACTTCCCCTGACAGTCTTAGACATAGATGTTCTGATGAGGTTCTTAGCCATTCTATTGGATCTATGCCACTTCTTGTAAAGGTCAGTATCTTTCTTGGTGCTCTTTTCATTTAACTCTTCAGGCTTATCCTCAGTAAAGCAGTAGTCTATGTTCTCATGCATTCCCATATAATTTTCCACAGAGTCTAGCCAAGCTCTATAGTTGGTTCCAGTTAACATCAAGACACTGTTCAAGTTCATGTAAGAGTTACCTAAGGAGCAAAACAAAAATTCGAGTGAGTTCTTAGTTTGTAAAGAAAATATGTTTAAGTTTTCTGTGTTTTATTTAGCTTTAAGTAACCAAAACAAGAACATACAGAAAACCTAAACAACCATACTTGCATTCATGTCAGTCCATAACAAAAACAATATTAAGCATCACTTTTGAGCAGAAACTTAATATCCTGGAGTTCTTTATCAATATGCCATGTTCAATGAAAACAAGTTATCCAAAGAAATTTATCCACATCTTTAGACAGAAGAAAAATTTCTAAGTATCCGAATTTATTTTCATCAAGCATGCATACTGCTGTTTTGTATTCCAAAACCACACTTGACCACTTCTTTGGAAGATAAAATTGAAGCGTAGTTTTAAAACACAAAACACAATTTCAGTTTTGTTACTCGATCAGGTACAGTTACTTGGTCAGTTACTTGACCAGTTACACGTACCTGATCAATGTTTTCTGCCAACATCAATGAAGGATGCTTTGTGCATCATAATCACTTGTGCCAACAGAAAACCACAAAACATATGAGCTCTTTTACTTTACATTCTATCCAGATTCATCCTTGTAAGAAAGTTAAGCTCTTGTATCTGTCAATTTTAATAACGTGTAAACAAAATCTGGGAGATTTTTGTTCTTCATACAAGTTCACACAATCACAGATACAATACCACATCATCAATCAATTCAACATGCATATTCAAGCATAACCAAAATTGGTTCGATTCCAAGAAACCACAGAACAATCAAGAAATTGTAAATTTCATCCGGTCACCATCTACTCTAGCCTAACGCACGCCGGGAATGCTACTAGGGTTCTTGGGCACAATCAAAACTTTAATTATCATGCTATGAATCGAAAACAATTTTCACAGAAAAACCTGTTTTTGCTTTTTCCCCAATTTGCTGCTAAAAAATCATAGCGGAAGCGTGAATTTTATAATTAACCAGATGCAGCAGTCGACTTAAGTAACTTACCTTGATCAGGTACCTGACCAGTTACTTGGTCAGTTACCTGGTCAGTTACTTACTTGGTCAGGTACCTGACCAGTTACATGACCAGTGACTTGGTCAGTAACCTGATCAATTACTTGACCCGTAAAGCAAAAAACCCTTAAAAAAAAATTATGTTTGTTTTGCAAAACCCTAAAACGATTTTTCATATTTGTGAGCCTATGCTCTGATACCAATTGTAAAACCATAGTTACATGCTCACAACATATGCACAACAATCATAATAGGATTAAGGCTTACCTTCAGCAATCACTGTCATGGATTCCATCTTATGCAGCTGCTAAACACGATCACTGAATATGGTCTTCTGTTACTTACCAACTTGCTTCTCAATGGACAGAACTTATGCAATAGTCGTGGTAGTAATCAGGGACCAATTCATCTGTATATATATGAGACTTAAACCTCAAGAAGCTTCCCATTAAAGCATTCCTTGTCGGTTTAGGTTTCACTATTATATTCCTAATGTATCACAACTTATAGCCTTTCTTGTCGACTAAGCAATGGATTACTATCCTTAATGAATTGATACACTACTTCATTAAGTCACTAGTATTGATTCACTGTTTGTATCCATGTTAAACTAGGATTGATATTAAGCTAATCATCAATTACTTTATGATGATATGTGTTATGTCCATATTTGATCTTACATATCATTCTATCCCGAATAACCCAGTTAGTTCCACAGTTCCACTTCCTCGTCTCTGTCATCTCTTTGATTGCACAAAAGATTATCGCATATACGTCATCGGTTTTGGTGGTATTTCTCATCCTCTCAGTCATTCCTCTGTATGCTAATTCTGTGTGGTAGGCTTAAGGATTGTGAGAAATCTGCATTCTGGAAAACGGAGAGTAGTCTTACATAGAATTGGGGGCTTCTTTCTGTCAAATTTGCAGTTACACGCTTGGGGAACCTAATTTGGGAGATTCCATTGATCCCATCTATTGCGTTTGCTCAAATTTGGTTTTGATTTCAATTACTACAGCAAAACCAAGGCGTCTCTGCCTCTCAAATCTCTCTTCTTCCCCTAGCTGTGGAATTCATAAATCTCTCTACAATCTGAAAATCCTTATTGGCTGAAATTGCAGGGATTTCAAATGTAATGGGATGTTGTCATGGTGGGCTCAGTAAGTTTCGGAGATAGAAGGCACTCCTAGTTTCAGTCACTTCGAGGAATGATGTCTCAGATCTCTTGCCCCTCCCAAGGTACATTCCTAATATGTTCCAGAAATTGAGTTACTTGAGAAATGCATACAGGTGGACATGTTATGCTTTTGCTGCCAATTGTAGTAATGCTCTCTTATGAATACGAACGATATGATGTTGTCAGATCAATGATTTTGAACTCTGGATCAAGTGGACAGTTGTTTGTAAAATTCTAGGTGTTAGTTAAAATATGATATCTTTCTTGTACCTTTGCTCTTCTAATAGAAACTAGATTCCAGATGGCCACTTGTGTCTACATACTTGCCAAGCTATAAACTGATGGGTTCTCCAGCCTTTTTGTGTTCCTCTCGGTCCCCTGCAAGGCTCTAGGATTCTCCGAGGCAAACAAGATCAATTTTCCAAGAGATACAGAGTCACTTATGTAATAATCTATCTGCAATGTTTTACACGTCCTTATCGTCATCTCAAACCTGAAATCACTAGCTTCCCTTGTTCATTAGTTCTGCTTTTCACTTGGACTAGCAAGCTCGTCCTCACTGAATTTTTCTCGTCTCTGACCTCTTCTGAGGTGTAAGTATAGCAGAGCTTTCTTGTATGTTGATTTTTTTCTTTCCCCTCCTAGTGAAAGTTAACTTGCCAAATATAAAAAGTAGATGGTTGTTTAAGAGGTTTCTTTTCCATGTTATACATTATGCGCCATGCAAATTTCTAATTTTCAAGGTTGAAAACCAACCTCATAGATGCTGGCCTTGAATTAAGTATCTCTAATTACAGTAATCGAACAGAAGCTAACAATGCAAATGTGTATGGGAAGGCAATCTAGGTTCCAATTGCACAAAGCTCAGTCTTCCTCAAGCTTGGATAGTACTGAGATCATATAGAGATACTTCAGTGAGAGCTCTTGCTCAGTGGAAACACGACTGATAAACAAAAGCAATGAACCAATCTGCTGCTACAATTCAACGAGGGAAAACTAATTTACAATTTTACATTCAATGATTGCAAATGGTAAAATGACATTAATGAAGAAAAAACTGATCTTGATTCCAAATATATTACAATTGTGAAATTTTTTTGATTATCCAGAAGACCAGCATGTAAAACCCAGATGTTTCTTAAGTAGAATATGCCATTAATAAGGAAAGAACGACTGCAATCGGAGAGGACTAAAAGTTGTCGGCTGGATCTTTGTTGGCTTTCAAGACAAAGCACCTGGGGCTACTGCCTGATCTTTGATGTGGTCATTTGTAGATTTGCTATACACTGGTCTGTAACTAAATTCCAAAATGATAATACATTAAGAGACATGCTACATCTGCATAAAGAATTGATAAGGTAAGTAATGAACTGAAGAGCCTCAGCAAAACTAAAGAGCTATTTTAACATGTAAAGAAGAGCAGTTTCTGTAATCAAATCCCTAATTGTTCAATTGCAATTGAAAAAAAGTCAAAAGCCTTGATAATGTGAAACTAAATAAGATCATAGGGAATCGAAATGAAGATGAAAAATTTGAAGATGGCTTTCATTTAACCAATATATAAACACTTTTGCATCATTGATGGTTACCTTCACCAACCAACTGACCGTCACCAACACGACGAATCCTTCAATCGGCTTCACTACTATGTCGGAGTCGTCCGCAGTCAACTGCAAATTCGAAACCCCCAATTTCAATTAAATTGTGAGATTGAATTGTACGGTTTCAATACAAAACTAACGCCGATGATCGACTTGGAACCTTTATATGATATTGGGGTTGTCGGGGTTAGCGAGAGGGAGAGGAGGACCGAGCTTCCACGAATCGGAGTTGGGGAGGAGAGAGAGCCGAGAAGAAGGTTGATGCCCGAGAAGTGGAGAGCGCTTGAGGATTCTGGAGTGGGAGAGAGGGTCGAAGGCGAATGACTGTTGTTCTTGGAGATCGAATTCGAAGGTGTATGGATGAGCATTTGGTTATGGTTAAACTTTGTTTGATTTACTGCCTTTCTCAGTTTTTGGTCTTCCGCATTTTTCTTGTTCACCAACTCCTATCCACTAACGCCGTCCATTAATTTTGGCATCACGTGTGCAGCACATGGGCCGTGTACATCCACGGCCGTGTATTGAAGACCCTCCGGTCAGACTTGCCAACGATGTAAAAAAGTAATCTAACATCGTTTTACTAAAATACCGATTTAAATGTATATCATTAACATCGGTTCTTAAAATGACCGGTGTTAAAAGTTTTGTTCGAAAATTTGCGGAAAGCTATTTTTGCAAAAAGCGTCGAGTCTTTTAAGTGAAATGAAGCTCAAAAACTTTCACACTTAGAAAAAAATTTGCGCCCGACCCCAAAACTGAAATTTTCCCCTAGCGAGACTCCTTTAGTCTGAACTCACCCCAAACTCGACCTCCATTCTGGACCCTAAGCTCACTCGAACTCGCCACCATTCTAGAGCTCCTCATTGCTTCCTTCATCTACGTCCTCGGCTTCTTCCGCATCGACTCCGTCCAGTCCGTCATCTTACGCGCCTCCAACTACGATGGAGACGACGTCCTCATCAACTCCCGCTGCTGCCCTCCCCTGGCCAAACCCAAATTCGATTTCTTCTGCTTGAGGGATTCGAGTTGATTTTGCTTCCGCCAAAACCCTTTTCAACTCTTCACAGTTCGCCCTCCAAAGCGTTTCGCCGAGCTCGTTGAAGGACAAGGTTTATAGGATCTTCTGCAGGGAAAAGCGTAAGCTCGCCGGTAGAAAGGGTAAGCTTCGTGATCCTTCGCTTTTCTTTTAAGCACTATCGTGAACAAGATTTTTTGATTTCCGATTTCGGATTTGTTTGGAATCATTCGGTTGTAGAGAAACTGTATTAGAGGGATAGGTAGCTAAGTTTCTTATTTGTGGATCGTACTTGGAGATTTTAGTAGCTGAAATGGTATGCATTCAGATTCTTTTTTCCGATGGATCTACATCTGGTGAATGAAGCTTGGGCTTTGAGTTGTCAGTTCTAATTTCTAAGAAAAGAATAAAATTTGCTAAAGCTTTGGTTTGGTACTGGAAAAAGGTTGGATTGTTTTTTCGTTTTTAATTTTTTTCATGTATGTTGCTATTTTGATTGTTTACTTGTAAATTTCTTAAGTAGGACTGAAAATGAAAATGAACCTTTTGCTTGCTTAGAAAATCCGAAACAGAGTTTTTGGTTGGGGAACAGGGAGAGTGGAGTCTGTGGAAGGTGGTGATTTGGGAATGACGAGAATGAATCTAGGGATTAGTGGTGAGGAATCGGGGTCTGTGTTTCGGATTATTTAGGGAAAACTTTAGCTGCTTTAGATCTATCCACGTTTGGTTATATTTTATTTTTCTGTCCTACTAAGTAATAAAGTCTGTTACTTCACTTCACTTCTATTCTGTGTAATGAAGATGGAACTATGTCTAAATGTGAATCCCAACTCAGTTGCTTACATTTCTGATAGTACATGTTGACATGCATATTCTAGACATTGCTGTGGATTTGCCTTCTGTGACTGAAATTTTCGGGTCAAAATATTCAACTACTCTTCTCTATGCACTCGATTAAGATGTCAGGTATGGTTTCTGGTTCAACAGATGTATCTTTTTTGGAGAAAAGTTGATGGTATTCGGGGCTATATCTGTTAGAAACCCAGAAACATTGAAGCAGTTTAAATAGAGAATTGATGGCAGCAAGTGTCACAAAGTTGATTTCTTTCTTTGTTTTTGTGCTCTTGGCAGATCAACAGACCGGCCTCCGATCACTTTATCTATTCTCTGTTGGTTCTTCTTGCTTGGTCTACTTGGGTCAGTTGATATTTTCGTTTGTGATGAAATCCCATGTTGGACATTCAATCAAAGATTGCAGCTTTGGGGTTGGTGGTGAATTGTGTTTGGCGGGTTTGATTTGAAATGTGGTTTTACAGGTGTATAGCTCAGTTGATTGGGTATGCTGGGATTAATTACAGCTCTCCTACTCTTGGCACGGCTATGCTCAACCTTATTCCAGCTTTCGCTTTTGTACTTGCAGTTATATTCAGGTTTTGCCCTCCTCTTACGTCTTTGGTGTAAAATGTTGTAGCTTGCTTTTCTATTCTATTAGGAAAATTGAGCATACATTGGAAGAAACCGTCATGGAGATTGAGAATCAGGGTTATTTTCTTGTTTTGGAATGTGATCATCACAGTTGTTTTATCTTGTTAATGTGTTTTAGATTAGTTTTATGGAACATTTGTTATAGTCCAACTCAGGCCTACCTGTTTGATCATTAACTCATTAATATCTTATTTAAATTTAGAGCTAGCAAATGCTATTCCAGAGCTAGCAAATGCTATTCCAGGGATTGATGAGGCCATGAGCTTTACAGAGATGCTAAAGTGAGACTTGTGTGCCCTTCTCTTTTGTTTCTTGGCCATATGCAATTTTTTTTTTCCTTGATATAGATCTTAGCAGCCAATGTTATATTTATTGTTTTATAATTCTCTGCAGATTGGTTCAAACAATGTATTATTCTGTTATTGTATTTGACACTGCAATGCGTAATGAGTCAGGTACAAATAGAGTTAAGGAATTACAATAATGCATTCTATCGGCATGTGGTGCACTGCAAACAATAAATCACATGATGTATTTTATGTCAAAACTCAATGTAAATTATTGTGTTGTGCAGAGATGGTTCAAACATCATCACAACTTTGGACGAAAACAGCAAAAGTGAAGAAGCGAAACAGAATAAGGCAGATAAGATCTACAACATAATAAGAGCTCCAATTAATATTTTCATGTATGTTGCTATTTTGGTTGTTTACTTGTAAATTTCTTAAGTAGAATTGAAAATGAATGCTTTTACTTTGTTTGGCTTGCTTAGAAAATCCGAAGATAGAACTGACTAGTTTTGGGAAGGGCTATTACTTTGAAAGCTCAGTTCGTTATGAGCTGAGAACTTTAAAATTTGCTAAAGCTTTGGTTTGGTTCTGGAAAGCTCAGTTCATTACTTTGAATTTTACTTTTTTGGCTTGCTTTTACTTTGTAATTGGACATTTTGAAAGCTCAGTTCATTATGATGGTGGTACTTTTGAAGGTTAGTTGAGCTGAGTATAGTATCCAGTTTGTTGGTTTAGTTGAGCTGAGAACTTAGCATATCAAAGATGTAGCAGACATTGACTGAATTAATTGTTTGAAAAGAATTCACATTGAAAATGTCGTGATTTTGATTAGATAATCCATGTAGACAATCACACCTATGAACTTAAGGTTCAAATAATAGCTTGAGTTGATCATAACTGTGGTGTTAATAAGACATAAGTTCAAAGTTTTGGTGCTTGCTCATTTTCTGGAGATCTCTAGCAAACATTTGATATCTATAATGGAAGAGACAGTTAGGCTCAGACATTTACTCTTTTTGTTTTCTCTGTATGGTTTTGTTAGCAAGGAGGACATTTACACATCGAAGGTTTAAGTACATATGCAAAAGAGGGAAGCCGTACACTAACTTGGGTACCCAAGGAGTTGCATAATGTGGTAAGCCCATTTCGTAGTGTTTAAAGTGATTTGGTTTAAATATTAGTGCGTTTCATTAATTATGACTTACATTGTTATATATATTTGCAGTGGGCGGTAAAGACTCGGAAAGGATATACCCAACAACGACTTGACTACTTACAGATTTTGCTGTAGATTCTGACTATCTTGATTTTAGTAAGGCTAGCTAGCTTTTGTTTAACCTTTTTGTAGATGAAGTGAATGCAGCAATTATGAACAAAAATGCAATAGTAATTGCTAGCCTAGCCTTGTAGTAGGTTAATTGGGGTTTATTTTGCCTATTTTGTGAACTGTCAAGGATGATGATTTTGGATAAAATACTCAATACTCAAATCACTTTTGTCAACTATGGTTATTGCATTTTATATATAGTATCCAGTCAATTCAGAGATTAGAAATCAGAATAAAAATAAAAATCGATGTCTCATAATTAGACCTGTAAATGGACCGGATTTTGATCCGGACCCGCTCCAGATCCGTGGCTATTGGACGGGTTTGGATCGAAAATTTTGATCCGTTGATCCGTTAATGATCCGAATCCGTTAACCCGTTTATTTAACGGATCAAATACGGATTTAGGTCGATCCGATCCGTTAATGATCCGGCCCGTTTTTGTAATAATAAAATATTATTTTTTATTAATATATTATTATTATTTAAAAATATAAAATATAAAATATGAAGAATTTCTAGTACAAATTTTTTGCAGAAATCTAAGGGACAGTCCATCACCCAAGATTCCAAGAAGTATTAAGAATTTTGATAATGTAATTCTACTTTTGGTGATACTTTTCATGTTGTTTTAATATGTTATTAATATCTTATGAGGTATCATGATATAAATTTAATATTACTATTTAAAATTTTAAAATATTTGAAATTATAAACGGGTTGGATTAGCGGATCGGGTATCCGTTAATCTGGCGGATACGGATTTGGATCGAGCTATCAATGATCCGCCGGGTTAACGGAGCGGGTTTGGATCGAATTTTTTTTTAAGTAAACGGATTTGGATTTAGGTCGATCCAATCCAAATCCGGTCCATTTACAGGTCTACTCATAATTATCAACATATCGAAATGTCACCCCAAAATCGATGTACACAAAACCAATGCACATCGATATCTAAACACTAAACCGTTATCTACTGTCAATGTAAAAATCAGTTGTTATAAAGTAAACCGATTTACCATGAAATACAGGACATCGGTTTTGAAAAATAGAAATGATGTCTACAAAACTACTAGACATCGTTTCAACCAACGAAAAGCGATGTTCCTAGTAACATAAAACATCATTCTTAATAGATTAACCGATGTTGCCTAAAGGCACATACATTGTTCTCAGGAGAATAAGGCAGCAAGATGCACGTAAAAATGGACACGAACAAACAAAAAATTTTCAAGACTGATGTCTACGAGAGTATTAGACATCATTTCTGAAATTGTAATCGATTTAAATGTTCACTTAAGTATTGTTCGAGATATACTTTATTAAGCATAAAATGTGAAAATATGAAAAATTAAATATAGTTAACATATAAGATTATGATGATTATAACGATTATAAATCGATTTGTGGTTTAAAATCGATGTTGGTCATTGTCTGGGACATCGGTTAAAAACGCGCTTATACTGATGTCTGCATCTTTTACATCAGCCACTAAGAGATCGGTCAGAATTTAGTTTTACATCGGTTTTGGACTGATGTAAATGAACAGAATTCTAGTAGTGAACATTTACATTGGTAAGGCTAATTCTTACTTTTTTTACATTGAGAAAATTGAACTTTTGACCTATCTTAATCTTAACTATGTTTCCGTTACAGTAACCACTAATTTTTTTTTTCTTGATGAAAAATGTAAAATTATTATTTAGAAGGAAAAATTACAAGTAAGACCATATAACCCATCAAGACTACCTCTAACTAAACAGCCACACCCTCCCGGATGGAATTTACTTCTGCAAATTGAAGAGACAACGGGAACCAAAGCTTCAGTTCTATGGTGACTGAATATAAGGATTCTCTCAATCAATCGACACCAGAAGAAATGAATGACATTCTGACAAATTAAGTCGGCATTTATTACTGGCTAACCCGAAGAATGAGATTTGGCGAGTGGAATCCAATCTTGAACCTTGATATAGTCTTTGAGCTAATACCAAAACTGATTTACAATGTTCCTTTCAACTTAGGTTACCTTCCCATACGTGACCAAAAATTTGGAAAAAAACAAAAACAAAAACGGTTAAAGTCGGTTATATCGCGGCTGAGATTTCCCGCGAATGCCCAACCTTGAAGAATACCAAACCTTGCCTCCCACACCTCTTCCATCTCATCGCCAACCTTTCCTTCCTCCCAACCTCTCCATTCTGATCACACCCATCTCCTTCCCAAGCAAAGCATCCAGTCTCTTCTATTAATCACCACCCATGGCCTTCTCCCATCTTCACATTCTCAACATTAATCTCATCCCTCACCTCTCTAAATCTTCCAAGCTTACCTCTAATGGACTCCGGAAAAGCCATGGCCTCTACTCCTGCTACTACCCAATTGACCCCTTTCAAGTACTCCAATCGGGTCCTCTTGAAAACCATCTTGGAACTCAGTGATGGCGGCCTGGAGCTGATTGGTCAGAGAGTTCTCATCGGAGGGTGGGTCAAGTCCTCCAAGGAGGTCATGAAACAAACTCCTCCTCCGCCGCAGCCACCGGCAGCCGATCATGAGACGGCTCGAGAACCCGAGCGAAAATCAGACGTCAGCTGTGTCGAAATACTTCAATCTCGGATACCATTTCTGAGAACCATTGTGAAGGTCTTGGGTGGAAGCAGCTCCTCCAGCAACACTCTTCGAGAAAGGCTCGATGCGGTGCTTAAGCCGGCGCCGCCCTCCACGGCATTCTTGAAAGTCAGTGATGGTTCTTGTCCTGCAATTCTTCAGGTATAAAAATATATATCATCTTAGTTTGAGTTATTCTGCAACTTTATAATAGCAAAGCACATTTTTGACTGTATTGGCATGCCCACCAGGTAATTGTTGAATCGTCTATAGTCCCGCCGTGCCAGCTGTTGCATACCGGGACTTGCATCACGGTGGAAGGTGTGCTGCAGCAATCTTTAATGCAAGGCAAACATGTTGTTGAGCTGAGAGTGGAGAAAGTGCTTCATATTGGAACAGTTGATTACAGCAAGTATCCCTTGTCCAAGAAGAGAGTGCCAATTGAGAAGTTAAGGGAGTGTTTCCACATTCGCGCTCGGACAACCACGGTAATTTATTTCTTTGATTGTTATTTGGTTGTCTTTCTTTGATTTTTGAACTGTTCTGTTGTTAACTTAATTGATTCAGATTCCCATTTACATTTGATTGTTAGCTTGATATATATATATATTCATCATTGGTTTTTACCTAGCAACATAAGCTTTCAAGGGCCTAGATGTTGTCTAACACTATTGAGATGTCTGCTTTATTTAGGTGGGATCTGTTATGCGAATCAGAAGTGCCCTGACTTTTGGGGCTCATACATTTTGTCACAACCATGGTTTTATTTCTGTGCAAGTACCCATTTTAACTACAACAGACTGCAACGGGTTCAGTGAAAAGTACAAGGTCACTGGTCTTTTTGACAAGGCAGGTCAAACGGAGGAACCTAAAGCCATTGCTGAAATTGAAGGTGTTAGCCTTGAAGCTATTAAGGCTGCTGCAAAAGAGAAGAGTACCTTAGTAGAGGAACTCAAGAGGACTGATAGCAATAAGGAAGCTCTGGCCGCTGCAGTACAGGATTTAAGGAAGACAAACGAATTGGCATCACAATTGGAAGCAAGAGAAAAATCAAAACTGAAAACTTCTCAAAAGCTTGACAATGTTAAGTCTTCCGAAGGTTCCTCCTCCTCCTCCCAAACTTTTCTAACCGTTTCTGGACGCCTGCATCTGGAGAGCTATGCATGTTCCCTTGGAAATGTTTACTCCTTCGGTCCCAGATTTCGAGCAGATAAAGGAGAGTCCCCGAAACATGTCCCGGAAATGTTGATGTTTGAAATTGAAATGGCTTTTTCACAACTAGAGGTATAAGCTAATAATTTTTTTCCTGGTTGAAAGTTTGGTTTTCCTGTTGGTCGCATCACATAATATCCCATGTTCAATTCGGCTTCATACAGATTTTAAACCACTTTCTTCAAGGCAACTATCATTTCCTATTGTTATAATTCCTATTCCTGATGTGATCAAGTAAGGATATTAAATCAATTCTAACAATCTTCTCTTGAGCTTCCAGGACGTAATGAATTGTGCAGATGACTTTTTCAAGTTCCTCTGCAAATGGGTGTTGGAAAATTGTCCGGAAGATATGAAATTTGTTACTGAAAGAATAGACAAGAACAGGATTGATCGTCTTCAATCAGTGATTTCAAGTTCATTTGAAAGAATTTCCTATGCTGAAGCATTAAATGTTTTAAACAAGGTTGATTGTAGAACATGGTCCTTGAGTGTGATTCGAATACTTACTTTCATCTGCAGCAATATTAATTAAGAAATTTTTATTCATCTCATTTGCCAGGTTACGGATAAGAAAGTTGAAACAAAGTTACAGTGGGGTGCTGCATTAACAGAAGAAGATTTAAGGTATGTACATAAGTATAGCGATATATGAGCCAATATTTCTACAGACTCCAAGCTCTAGCTATTGTGGCTGATAACTCTTTTTTCATGCATCACAGTCATTTGTCTGATGAGATCTACAAGAGGCCTGTAATTGTATACAATTATCCAAAAGAAGCTAAGCCATTCTATGTACGGCTGAATGATGATGGAAAAACAGTTGCAGCATTTGATATGGTTGTACCAAAGGTAAGCTCAAGTTCTTTGAAAGAAACCATGAAATTGTAAATCCATCAATATTAGCATTTTACCCCCACCTTATAAGCTTTATTTCGAACTACTTCTAATGCTCAAAGATACTTCCTTTGCAGATCGGAAAGTTAATTTCTGGTAGCCAAAATGAGGAGCGCACCCATATACTAAGTACAAGGTATTCTCACTTGCACTAGTACACCCTTACGGTGGCTAATTATGTTTAACATGTCTTTATTTTGGTCTGTTTTCACTGATGACATTTCGGTCTTATTGCCCAAAGTTTGTTCTCACTTTCTGGGGAACATAGAATCTTGAACCTCATATTTTCTGTTTCTTTTTTTTCTTTTCAGGATCAAGGATTTGGGGTTGCCAAGAGAGCAGTATGAATGGTACTTGGATCTTCGCAGGCATGGAACTGTTAAGCACTCTGGCTTCAGTCTTGAGTTTGATCTTATGGTTCTCTTTGCCACTGGCCTTACTGATGTAAGAGATGCTATCCCCTTTCCCAGAAGTTATGGCAAAGCAAACTACTAGTCAACTTCCTAGCAAAATCTTCAATCCAGATCAAGCAGTTCATCAATCCTCCCCATGTAAATGACCAAAAGGTTACCAAATTGTAACATACATTGACTAAACACATCGGAGAATCATATGAATACATGTAAATGAATAAAGAAATTTTTATTCTGAATAACAGTCTTGTACAATTTCTGCATTCTTTCTTTGAATATTAAAACTTAGCAGGGTGGAAAAATGGAATAGCCGACCATATTAAAATGTACCAGAATGGAGAAAAAGATAGATGTGCATACTTATCAAAGCTTTTATTAAAATATAGAACTATAGAACACACCCATACACCCCTCTTCCTTATTAAGATCGCCGGAATGTAGATTATTTCGAACAACCAGCATACTATGAATACAGCATCTATGGATTAACTGATTCATTACAGTTTCATAGTACTAATGGCACCAACAGGGTAAAATCATTGGATAGAGCTCAAATCTTACATAACAGCTACTATATAGAACTCTGACATCCGTTTCAATTGCCACAAATGGTTTCATGATTTCCAACTGCAATGGCCAAGCTAGCGCTGAGAACAGCCCAGCTTAGATAAGTCCCTTGCGCAGTGTACAAAGGCATCGAGTATCGCCAATGGTGACAGTTGGTCTTACCTTTCCCAAATCCTACTGCAAAGATGTGCTTTAATATTATCCACCCGAGCTCCTAGCTCTATGTAACAATTCTCAGGGTCAGTCACATTCTCCACATTATAGGAGATACCATATGATGTCTCAACCTCTCCAATGAAACTCTTGTTGTTGTGCCTCAAGAAGCAAAAGTCATGCCAAATTGTTGCATCTGCCTGGTTCAGACAGCACTGGCGGATCAACTTGAGCAGTCTTTGCTTTCCACAACATCATCTCTGCATTTAGCCAGGCCATAGACTTGTGCTTGGTCTTGTCCATAGGAGGTCGCAGAAAAGCCAGTTGAGGCAGTTTTGGAAACCAATTTCTATTACAGCATCAATATTTTACTTATGATCTGTGTATCGTAAATCCATCAAAATTTGCATTTTAATAAAGCTTCCTCGTCTTATAAGCTCAGAATTTATTTCAAACTAGTTCCATGCCAGTGCTCAAAGACATTGCCTTTGCAGATCGAAAAGTTAATTTCTGGTAGCCAAAATGAGGGACACATACATATAGCAAGTACCAAGGTATTCTCACTTACACTAGTAGACCCCATGGCATTTGATCTGTTTCTCACTGATGACATGCCTAAAGTTTATTCTTAATTTTCTGACAGAGAAACTTGAACCTCATATTGCTAGCTGTTTCTTATTTTCAGGATTGAGGACTTGGTGGGATTTTGCCAAGTATGATTGGTACTTGGATCTTCGTAGACATGGAACTATTAAGCACTCTGGTTCAGTCTTGAGTTTGATCTCATGGTTTCTTTGCCACTAACCTTACTGTTGTAAGAGATGCTATCCCATTTCCCAGAAGTTATGGGAAAGCCAACTACTAATCAACTTCCTGGAAAAATATTCAATCCAGATCGAGAAGTTCATCAACACTCCCCATGTAAATGAAAAAGGGTACTAAATTGTAGAATACATTGAATACACACTTTAGAGAATCATGTGAATACATGTATATGCATAAAATTTATATATATAGTCAGGATCACAGAATGGAATTTCGTACTTATTACCACAATGGAGAAAAAGATACATGTGCTTGCTTATTAAAATACACCGTAATGGAGTAGATTATTTTAAATAGCACACTCTGAATACCAATTCTATGGATTGACTAGAATCATTTTAGTTTCATCAGCCACAACATTCATACTACTGTTGGAACCAACAGGGTAGAAAATTGGATAGAGCTCATATCTGACATAGCAACTACCATAAAGAACTCGACATCCCCTTCGATTGCCACAAATGGTTTCGTAGTTTCCCACTGCAATGGCCAAGCACTGAGAACAATCTAGCTTAGCCAAGTCCCTTGTGCATTGCCCAAAGGCATAGAGTGTCGTCAATGGTGACAGCTTGGTCTCGCCTTTCCCAAATCCTAGATTCTTTGGCACCACAGCTTGTGCTTTAATATTATCCACCAGAGCTCCTAGTTCTTTGACAAACTTCTCAGGGTCAGTCACATTCTGAACATTATAGAAGATTATACCATAAGACGTATCAACTTCTCCAATGAAACTCTTGTTGCTGTACCTCAAGAAGCAAAAGTCATACCAAATCGTTGCAGCTGCTTGGTCTGGACAACGCTGGCGGATTTCTTTTGCAGAGTCTTGAATACAACTTGAGCAGTCTTTGCTTCCCACAACATCACCTCTGCATTGAGCCAAGCCATAGACTTGAGCTTGGCCTTTGCCATGGGAGGTAGCAAAATAGCCAGTTGAGGGAGTTTCAGAAACCAATTCGGCCAGTAAAGCATCAATATTTGCTGAGATTTGACTACTTTTACTTATATTAGTGTCTTTGTTGCAGAAATCTGCCATAGGATCTGCAGCTTCTATGCTGCAAATGCCTAGAACCAGTAGGATAAGAATACTAAACTGCCTCATAATCTTCATTCCAGGCTAGCTACTAGCTCAACTCACATGCATGAGTTGTGGAATGAGGCTTCCTTTTATTGGGTTTCTTTAGTGAGTTAGTCTAAGTGGAAATGCAAGTGGTGAATTAGTCTAAGTGGAAATGCAAGTGGTGAATGAGGGGAAGTGACCATTCTATATTAGCAGATATTGTTGACTTCCTGCTGTCTTCTAGAATGAGATGAAATGGTTGGTTCCTAACTTCCAATATATTTGTCACAGTCAATACCCACTACTGCAAATAAATGAGAGCTTAAGTCACTTAATGCGGTTTTCTTGCTTTCTGGGGCAATCATAACCAAGTTTTTTTTATCTTACTTCTTAAACTCGAGCAGATATTTGATACTCTGCAATCGACAAGTCTGGGGAATATGTTAAGATGGTCAACTTTTTGGGCATGCATCCCTTCATTATTGACATCACAATTGCTTTATGAGGCTGTTGACTCTCGTCCTTGGCTTTTTATTTGACTCCTGTTTCCAGAAACCGACATAGAGAACAGTCTATTTTGCAAAATCATAAAATCATTAGTCATTCCATTTCAGATAATCAGAGTTTATAAAATACAATCAGGTAATTCACTGATCCGGTCCCCCTTAAGGTACATTAATAGAAAGTGTTGCTGAGTAGGAGCTTGATAAAACTGATTTGTGGAATTTGTGAAAGATCCTAGAGGGAACTTATGTACTAATATATTCCTTGTACTGTAAGGAAACTGTAAATCTTAATTACACAAGACTTGATAAAGTTAACGATGTCGAGTAATCCGAAATAAATAGAAGAAATACAGTATCTGAATCATTATCGTGGTTTTCTGGGGCAATCATAACAAAGTCTCTTATCGGAATCATTAAACTCAAGCATAGATTTGCAGCTCTGCATTATTAGAAAAATCAATAAAGATGTAAAGATATATGGTCAACTTTTTGGGCATGCATCCTTCATTAGTTATTGACATCCCACGGCCCACGCCAATTGCTTTATGAGTCTTCTGACTCTGCCGCTGGCTTTTTATTGACTACTAAAGGTATAGATACAAATAGAACTGTCTACTTAAGCTTTGCAAAATTATTAGTTTTTTTTTTTTTTTTTTTTTTTGCCGGATGAGAAAGAAAATACAAGGGAACAATTCTTAAGTTCACCCATTGGGTGAATGAACATTTTTTGAGGGGAATACGACAGTCACTTTATTAGAATGAAACTAGTAAGTACAATGTTGAGCAACATAAGTGCTCAAGATAGGTGGTACAACTCCACTCCAAACAAATGGAAAGTTCAAATGTAAAGCAGCTTGAGCAAGCTGATGGGCTGCAACGTTGCCCTCACGACCAACATGAGAAAAAGTAGAGCCTGGCAAAGAGTTAAGTCCCACCACAATGTCATCCACTAGCCTTCCTATTTCGGAGCTGTCCTCACCCTCCCCTGCCGCAACAGCATTGACCAACTGCAAGCAATCGGTCTCAAACATCACAGGAGAAAAGTTGTGCTCCACTGCCAACACGCACGCTGCTCTAGCAGCCTGTGCTTCAACTATAAGAGCAGAATGCACAAAATTAATCTTGCAGCACACTCCACCCACTACGTCACCTCTCCAATTGCGCACTACAACACCCATGCCTCCAGTCCCCGTAGCTACACTGAAAGCCCCATCAACATTAGCCTTTAACCACCCTTCCTGAGGAGAAGACCAGTGTGTAACCAACCTCACTCTCGCAACCTTCTCAGGCCTAGTAGCCTTGAAAGCTAGAAACCCAATTTTCACTTGATTAACAATTTGTACCAGTGAAAGAAACTGACCTGACCAGACCCGCTGGTTACGTTCTTTCCAAACACTCCATATCACCATGAGAAGTAAAGCAAAATTATCACCTGAAAGCATACCCAGGCATCGAGCAAACCAGTCCATCATAGAGCCATACCTAGCACCCCCTAACAAAACTGACGCCAACCCAGGGAAGCAACCAATAAGATCACCCACAAAGCTACAATCCCTACTTATATGCTCCACTGACTCATTTCCATCATTACAGAAACAACAGCCTTGATCCAGAAAAACATGCTTAGACCGAAGTTTGTCAACAGTGGGTAAAATATTAGCACAAACACGCCACACATGCACCTTAATTTTACTAGGCACCGTTGCATCCCAGACTTTCTTCCAAATGCTAGGATGGGCCACAGAACTCGCTGCCATCCCGCCACCATGCAAAGCAGATTCAACTGCAAGCTTGTAAGCGCTTCTTGTAGAGAAATGTCCCTTAGAGTCAAAATGCCAAACCATTCGATCCGGAACTAGTCTATGGCTCAAAGGAATAGAGAGGATGAGAGAGGCATCCTCAGGATCAAACATCTCCGTAACAATATTGTGATTCCAAAAACCTCCTGGAAGAAGAAGGGCAGCCACCCAAACTGGTCCCTCACCCCTCCTCACAAAAGGTCTAAATGTAAAAGGTCGAGGAATCCAGGGATCCTCCCAAATTCAAATAGACAAACCATCACCCACTTGCCAACGAACTCCACGTAGTAACAACTTTCTAGCCTCAAAAATCCCTCTCCAACATGCAGAAGGAAATCTAGCCACTGGTGCTGACAGAAAGGTGGTAGCCGGAAAATACCTAGCCTTGAATAACCGCCCAAGCAACGAATCAGGCTCTCTAAGTAATCTCCAACCTTGCTTAGCAAGCAATGCCAAGTTGTGGGCATACAAATCACGGAATCCCATACCCCCCTCCATTTTAGATTTACACAATTTCTCCCATGAGAGCCAATGAATTTTACGGTTGTCTCCCTTCCTCCCCCACCAAAACCTTGCACACATCTGATGTAGGGAGTCACAAAGGTTACGTGGTAGCAGGAAACAACTCATAGCATAGGATGGGAGAGCCTGAGCCACCACACGGATGAGAAGATCCTTACCAGCACTACTCAAGAGTTTTCCTTGCCAGCCTTCTAACTTCTTACTCAGACGCTCCTTAATATAAGCAAAAGGTTCAGAGCGATTTCGCCCCAGATAAGTGGGCAACCCCAGGTACTTGTCATGCTTAGCTTCAATCTGCACACCCAAAGAAATGGCTAGGTGTCCCTGTAAAGAGGCATTCACCTTCTTGCTGAAAACAATGCTACTTTTAGAGAAATTCACTTGCTGACCAGAAGCTACTTCATAATCTGTGAGGACTGATTTGATATGGATACATTCCTCCACAGTAGCCCTCCCAAATAGAAGGCTATCATCTGCAAAGAGAAGGTGATGAATGACAGGAGCCTCAGGACAAATACTGATACCTAATAACTCCTGACGCTCCACCTTGCGTTCAAGCAAAGCAGAGAAAACCTCCGCACACAAAAGAAATAAATATGGGGAGAGAGGATCCCCCTGTCGGAGCCCTCTTGAAGGAGATAAATACCCTCGAGGCCGACCATTAATCAAAAAAGCATACCGCACTGTGGTGACACACTGCATGATAATATGTACCCAAGACTCGGCAAACCCAAACCGCCGCAATACAGCTTCCAAGAATTTCCATTCCATACGATCGTAAGCCTTACTCATACCCCTAATAGACGTCTATTACCTCTCTATTGAGTGAATGAACATATTCACCCTCTCTTGCGATTAAGGCAGATGATCGACCAAGTTTCCAATATAAGACTTGTGTCCTAATTTCCTATGTAGGAATTGAATTTATTAAAAAATCAAATTATTTTTTGCCTACTAAAGATTATAATTTAGGGTCCTTGACCCAAAGCACCAAAATAAGAAAAGATTAGCCCACTTACCCTAGCAACAGATTTTTGTTCCCACCTACACAGTTTAACGTTAAATGACCATTTTTCCCTAAGCCTAATTAATAAATTACAGCATTGCCACTCTCTTTCCTCTCTCTCTCTCTCTCTCTCTCTCCCCAGACGACTCCGGTGTCTCTCTCTCTCTACCCAGACGACTCTGGCGTCTCTCTCCCTCGCTCCAGACGACTCTGGCGTCTCTCTCCCTCGCTCCACACGACTCCGGCGTCTCTCTCTCTCTCTCTGTCGAGCTTCCTCGAGCTTCGTATCGAGGTCAGGTGACTCGCCGTACCAGGAAAACGTGTCGACCGGCGACGTCGAGCTTCAAGTCGGAAGAAATCGACATCGAGCTTCGGAGGTGATTCGATCCGGTGGTTTTGGTCCGACTATTGATTGGGGTGCCCAAATCAATTTCTAGCTTTTTTTTTTTTTTTTTAAGTAACGGGACAAAAGGAAAGAAAAAAGAAGTTTTGAATGTCTATTGCCCCCTAATAGACGTCTATTACCTCTCTATTGGAGGGCAATAGACGTTTTGAATTGATTTAATTTCCTTGTTTTTTTTTCTGTAATCAAAGTTTTATTTGTCTAAATTTAGAGAGATTAGTTCTCATTCTGGCAACTGAAAGTCCTATTGGGGGGCAATACATGGCTGATAGTCGTCTATTGGGGGGCAATAGACGTCTATTAAGGGGCAATAGATGTCTATTGGGGGCAAAAAAACTTTCACGTGAGATACCCACTTTTCGATTGCATATCTACATCTCGACCGTTCAGTTTTTTGGTATATATGAGTAGATCATCTCTGCAAATTTTCAGCCAAATTGATAATCATTAAGGCATTCAAAATTGTGATTTACAATTATGAACACGAACGGTTCAGGTTGGACAGACTCGGTTCGTTCATTGATTTAATCTAGTTCGATACCTTAACGATCATCAATTTTACTGAAAATTTGCAGAAGTGATCTATACATTAAGACCTAAGAACTGAACGGTCGAAATATGAATATGCGATAAAAAAGTGGGTCTATCAAAGAAATCCGTAGATATTAATATCTAAGGACATCCTTAACAGAAAAAAGTTGTGTGTGTAATATATATATATATATATATATATATATATATATATATAGTCTTTTCTAGGGATAGGGCATTAGACCAACTTTTCGATCATGTTTTAACATCTTAACCGTTCAGTTTTTAGGTCCTAATGTGTAGATCACTTCTGCAAATTTTCAGCCAAATTGATTATCGTTAAGGCATTCAAAACGGCTACTTAAATTGTAAGTATGAATGGTTCAAGTTTGACAGATTTGGTTCGTTCATTGATTTATTCTAGTTTGATACCTTAACGATCACCGATTTGGATGAAAATTTGCAGAAATGATCTACACATTAGGACCTAAAAACTGAACGGTTGAGATACCGAAATGTGATCGAAGAGTTTGTCTAATGCTCTATCCCTATAAAAGACCAAAAAATGGATCCCTTAGTGGAAGGGCCCTAAATATATATATATATATATATACGGAGCCGTTCCAAAGAGGACGTTCGCACTTTCGCTAAAGTGCGGAAGGCGACGCTGCAGCTCGGCTCGGGGCGCGACGGAGCGGCGGGGGTTGCCGGAAGGACGCCAGGGGTCAGGCGGAGAGGTCTGCAGTCGGTGGAGTACTCGCCGGCGACGTCGTTGCAGCGCTGCCCAGAAAACCTGCAGTTGCAGGTCGGGTTGCTGCCCATAACCTGCAACCCCGACCTCCTCCGACCTCGAATGCTGCCCAGAACAGTCTGAGATGCCTCCGGTCTCCCTCCTGCAAGCCGCGCGCCGCCGTCGCCGCCTGGAACGCCTCCGCTGCGTCGCCGTCCGCACTTTAGCGAAGTGCGGACGTCCGCTTTGGAACGGGCCTGTATATATATATATATATATATATATACAGATTTTATCCAAACCAGGCCTCGCTTTGAAATTTCAGAGCGAGGTTAGGGTTTAGGGTCATTTTTTGGTCTCATATCCACATCTCGACCGTTCAGTTTTTAGGTACTAATGTATAGATCATCTATGCAAAATTTCAGCCAAATTGATGATCTTTAAGGTATCTAACTCACTTAAATCAGTGGACGAACTGAATCTGTCCAACCTAAACCGTACTAGCTTTAAGGCAGTTATCAATGCCTTAACGACCATCAATTTGGTTGAAATTTTGCAGAGATGATCTATACATTAGTAGCTAAAAACTGAACGGTCGAGATGTGGAAATGCGACTGAAAAGTGACCCTAAACCCTAACCTCGCTCTAAAATTTCAGAGCGAGGCATCGCTCTGGATAGGATATATATATATATATATATATATATATATATATATATATATATATATATATATATATATATATATATATGTAGTGAGGATCACATAATGGAATTTCATACTTATTACCACAAAGGAGAAAAAGATACATGTGAATACTTATTAAAATACACCGTAATGGAGTAGCTTATTTTGAACAACCAGCATACTGATTACATATTCTATGGATTAACTAGAGTCATTTTAGTTTCATCAGCCACAACATTCATACTACTGTTGGAACCAACAGGGTAGAAAATTGGATAGAGCTCATATCTGACATAGCAACTACCATACAGAACTCGACATCCCCTTCGATTGCCACAAATGGTTTCGTAGTATCCCACTGCATTGGCCAAGCACTGAGAACAATCTAGCTTAGCCAAGTCCCTTGTGCATTGCCCAAAGGCATAGAGTGTCGTCAATGGTGACAACTTGGTCTCACCTTTCCCAAATCCTAGATTCTTTGGCTCCATAGCTTGTGCTTTAATATTATCCACCAGAGCTCCTAGTTCTTTGACAAACTTCTCAGGGTCAGTCACATTCTGAGTATTATAGAAGATTATACCATAAGACGCATCAACTTCTCCAATGAAACTCTTGTTGCTGTACTTCAAGAAGCAAAAGTCATACCAAATCGTTGCAGCTGCTTGGTCTGGACAACGTTGCCGAATTTCTTTTGCAGCGTCTTGAATACAACTTGAGCAGTCTTTGCTTCCCACAGAGGGGTATATTGGACATTTCACCTAAGGCCAACTCCTAATTTGACGCAGGAGGGACCAATCAGACGGAAATTTTGACGTTAGGGACTTTTCAGATTAATTGAGAATGTCAGGGACTGAAACGAAAAAGGGGTCATAGTACAGGGACTAAACATAATTTAATCCTAAAGTTAACGATGTCAAGTAATCCAAAATAAATAGAAGCAAATAAGAAATACAGTATCTGAATCATTATCTTGGCTTTCTGGGGAAATTATAACCAAGTCTCTTATCTGAATTATTAAACTCAAGCATAGATTTGCAGCTCTGCATATTAGGAAAATCAATGAAGCTGTAAAAATATATTGTCAACTTTTTGGGCATGCATCCTTCATTAATTATTGACATCCCACGCCATATGCTTTTGATTCTTCTGACTCTGCTGCTTGGCTTTTTATTGACTACTGTTGCTAGAAAGGTATAGAGACAAATAGAACGTCAACTTAAGCTTTTGCAAAATCATTATTTTTTTTTTTTTTGGATGAGAAAGAAAATACAAGGCTACAGAGTAGCTCCTCTATTACGTCCAACCTATGCCAGTAAGATGCAAGTAAAAAGCATGAGCAGCTGTGGTCGATAGTCTTCTTGGCCAGCTAGCAATGTGTATAGAGTACTGACCAAGATGAGCAATAGAGTCTGCCAAAAAATTAGCTTCTTTTCATATATGGTTGAACTAATTGATGGATTGAAAGAACCGGTTAGAGATGAAAGATCTCACATTAGAAAAGTGATAAAAGATAATATAATTTATAAGTGGGTGACTCACAGCCAATTGTACCGAAGCTTTCTGAGTTAAAATCCAACACATACTGGGTGATTAAGTTGGTGTAATATCGGTACAATGATTGGGCACGAGCCACACTTATCGCTGTTTAACATAAAATCAGAGCATGTCATTTTCCAATCACATCATCATTATGGACTCAGATTTGGATTCTCATATTGTCATTGGAAAATTCCGATTGGATTATTACTTAATTTGACCAATCTCTAATTCCTATGTCGGAATTGAATTTGTTAAAAATTTATGAAGAAATATGTTCTAGATTCTTATGTTCTGAAATTTTATCTTTTGAATGACTATTGTTAATAGAATTGAGCTAGTCTATATAAGAAAAAATTCAATGCAAAGGCTGCAGATGATCAACCAAGTCTCCAATATGCATGGGACTTGTGTCCCAATTTTCTATGTGGGAATTGAATTTGTTAAAAAATAAAGTTGTTTCTTGCTTACCAAAGATTATAATTTATGAAGAAAAATCTGTTCTAGATTTAATGAATATTAATTGTTATTAGAATTGAGCCAATATATGTAAGAAAGATTCCAATGTAAAGATTGCAGATGATGAGGGAGGAAAGACCATATTTTCTGAGAGTAAGGACAATGTAAAAATATATAGATGATCCGTAGTTTCTAGTTGGCTATGGCAGTAGGGACAAATTACACCCGGTTAAAGAGCCCGAAATTAATTTGAGAACCATTTCATACGATCCATCTCATTCCATTGCAAAATCATTAGTTATTCCATTTCAGAGCTTATAATGTTTGTGTGTTTATTTTTTCCTTCAAATCCCCACTTTCATGCAACAAGACCTTCTTGAGTTCTTGGTATGTTGTATGCAAGTTAATTCGGCATAAAGGTGTGGCCAAAACATGTATAGCATCAACATTGGTTACAGTCCACATATCTTCCTAGTAGCTGGATCTTAGAAATATAAGCTGATTGATTACTTAAGATTTGTCCTTGGGATACGTCTCAATATGCCTTTCTAAGCATCCTAATGCTTTCCCTCATGCCTTTCTAACATGCGATATGAAGTAAACTTTTACATGTTATCCTTGTTATGAAAATCTATTAGAGATAAGTATATGATTATTTATCTGCTATGATCGAAACATGTAGTATTTTATAGAGGTTGGGGCGCTTATGACTTTTACTATAGGAAGAGTCTAAGTGATCAACCATTCTATATATAGGTAAAAAAATAGTCCCTACCCTCTCTTCGTTAACAGAACATTCAGTCATTGCCCCATTTATAAGGAGTTCATACTAAGCAACTTAGATAATTGCATAAGGCTATTGCTTGAAATTTGCTAATTCATGGATTCATCAAGTATGAACCCTAGTTCTAAATTACTAAGGATTGATCCTGCGTTTTTATTTTTTATTTTTTTATATTCAGTATTACAGGTGATTCTATTGCATTTGCGCGAAGCAAATTTTAACAAAGCATATACAAACCCTGCAAGCCAAGCTAGTAGCTCTGTAATTAAAACCCCCATCTTCACTAAAATTCTATAGTCAAATGCTCAAGGCTTGAAACGTTCTTGATTTTTTTTTTTTTTTTTAACTAATCCACTTTTCAACATGAAGAAGGAATTGTCGCTATTTTGTAAGAGAAAATATAAGATGCTCTAATACCTCCAAGTATCCCACCTTCTTATTCAAATGTAATGCTTAAAAACCCACCTAGAGTGGTTAAACTTTGATTGTTTCACAGTGAAATGTCATCATAGAGGTGTATTAAATCATCAACAACAAAACTAGCCTCTCGGCCAAAACAATCTGAGTAAAAAAAAAAACCGAAGAATTTATTTTCCCCTAATTTCATGTATTTCTGCCACCATCAAGCCAAGACACATGGTGGGTGTCTTAAAATCCTGACTTTTAAAGCGGGTAAGCGATCCACTTAACCGCGTAACCGCCACAACCATCCCCATAAACAAACCTTAAACCTTCATTTCCGTCCCCTGTAATAAAACCCACTTAACTCCCCAAATTATAACCCGCCAATTACGCGGCTTGTCCTCTATACTCAAAAGTCTCAACCTTTTCTCCACTGCAAAGCTAAACCACACTCTCACTTTCTCTCCCCCCACAAAATTCCAAAACCCCTCCTCCACTACCTCTCTCCCAGACCCAAATGGCGGACGACGAAGCCGGAGGCGAGGAGTACTTGTTCAAGGTGGTCCTCATCGGCGACTCCGCCGTCGGCAAGTCCAACCTGCTGTCTCGGTTCGCTAGGAACGAGTTCGATCAAAACTCCAAGGCCACAATTGGGGTCGAGTTTCAGACCCAGGCTGTGGAAATCGACGGCAAAGAGGTCAAGGCCCAGATCTGGGACACGGCGGGGCAAGAGCGCTTCCGGGCTGTGACGTCTGCTTACTACAGAGGCGCGGTGGGCGCGCTTGTGGTGTATGATATCAGTAGGAAGACTACTTTTGAGAGTGTGGAGCGCTGGCTTAATGAGCTTACCAGTAAGTTTTTTGGGTACCCTTTTTTGTTGTTGTTGTTGCTTGTTTGAACGGTTTGTGAGAAAATGGAGCAAAGTTTAGTGATTCTGAGTTCTATGTCTGCATATAGGCAAAGGGTATCCTTTGCTTTTGTTATTTTATTCAATAGTGTGTGTGTGTGTGTGTGTGTGTGTTGTTTCAGTTGTTTGTGTAATTGGGAAGGTTATGATAAGATAATTGGGAAAATGATATGTGCTTCCTGAAAAGGATGTACTGAGAATTAATGAAGCCAGACTTTCACGTTCGAGATGAAGATAAAGGGGGTGGTTAAGTTGGATGTAAACTGCTGCAACAATAGGTTGCAGGAATGCCGAGTGAGAAATGCTACTTATTTTGTGGGTGATATTTATTGCCAATGTTGATAAGGAAGGTAGGCTAGATGTGGTCTTCTTAGGGAGTGAAAGTAAGAAGTTAGGTGAAGAATTTAAGGTCTAGTTTATGAGTGGTAGATTGCATAACGTGGAGGTTGTTTAATCGTATTGAAAGGCTATCGCCTATTTCCAATATCGTTGGCATCTATAACTAGTGGGATAATGTTCTTGTGTGTATTTAGATTAAATGATTTCCTTGTCCCCTCACTAGAGTTTTTTTCATGGTCCCAAATCCTTTAGATTGTACAATGTACTCAACATGAACATGGACAGCTTAAGGAATTAATTGGATGCTATACTGTACTGTTCCTCATGCTAAGTTTTTTTTTTACAGAAATAAATGCTTTGTAAACCAAATACAACTTATGGTCTTTTTGTTGCATGTGCATAATAGATGAACTTGTGCTATTTCAGTGGGTAATGATTGAATCCATTAAAGTTGCTTAGAAAGCATGTTGTATTTACTACTTGGTTAATCTATTTAGGTAGGCAATACTTCTTAAGCAAGTGACTTGCATTTGGAGAAACCAAATATTCACTTGAGTGCAATTTAACAAGTGTGATGTGTACGTGGATATAAAAAGTAATTTCAAATATGATGTAGTGTGACCTTTGAAACTCAGATGTTCGCAAGGGATAAACTGATAAATTCACAGCTGCCCACTTAAATCCTAGTATTTCTATCATTCGATATCTTATTTGTTGATGAGAACATGCTAATGGTTACTCTTGACACATAGAATCACCAGGGAATGCATGTACTGCTGTTTTATTAATGTATTATATTTTAGGTACTCTTCTGCTTAGTTCTGGAGTGATACATGACATGTTTCATAAGATTATAATGCTTACAGATCTTATGAGTTTCATTACTTCTCTCCTAATGTCTATGATTTGGAGTAGCTCATGTTTCCTTATGTTTATCCCTATCTTATAGTTATCAACTACAGAATTGATGAGAATGGATGTCCCATTTGAATTTCTTTAGGCCAGAGAGTTAATCCTTACTTGACTGATTATGCAGTGCATTGTGATACTGCGGTGGCAAAGATGTTGGTAGGGAATAAGTGTGATTTGGAGGATATTAGAGATGTGTCCATTGAAGACGGTAAGAGCCTTGCAGAAGAAAAGGGACTATTCTTCATGGAGACTTCTGCACTTGATGCTACTAATGTTCAAGAGGCCTTTGAGGTTGTTATCCGGGAGATTTACAACAATGTCAGCAGGAAAGTCCTAAATTCTGATTCTTACAAGGCTGAGCTGTCTGTTAACCGAGTAACCCTGGTGAAAAATGGGGCAGATTCGACGAAATATCGGTGTTGTAGCGGATGATCTCTAGTCCTTCAGTTTTACATTTGTCTTTACAATGTTCTCTTTTTCCCATCCCTAAAGGAGAAAAGGAAATGTTATTGCTTGATTGTTTGGCAGGTGATTACTAGGGTTATTGATGACTCTGGTGGTCATTAATCTGTCGTTGGGGATTAGCTATCAATAAGACTATTTTTCATAGTGTTCATAACTTTGAAGTTCCTCGTTGTGTTCTGCTTCTAAATCATGCAGTCAATTTACGTTCTGTTCAATGGGAGTGGAGTGGGTATTGTGACAGGAATAGAAACAAGCATGCATCATAGATGCTTTTATTTCTCATGGTACGGTGGAAACACACAAAAATTGTTCAACAAAATGATTAGTTTTGAATTTGCACGTCCTGTTACACTGAATTCCTTCACTGCCGGATTTATTGAATTGCAAACAATATCCAAATGAAGGCTCATATTCAGAAATTTTAGTTTGAAAGTAGTTGCTTTGTTCAATATAGTTATGGATTCATACCACTACTGATTCTAATATCTCGAGCAATATTACAAAATTAACTGGATAGCTGAAGAGGACTCAACAATGTAATTTAACTTTTCATACAAAGTGATGGAATTGTACACAGATTGCCTGAAATAAATACCTATTTCCTCAACAGATAAATAAAGAATTTGCTATACATTATGAACCAGAAAGCAATAATAAATACTGTCTACAAAAACTATTTTCTACCCTGTAATAAATTTAACGGTAACAAAATGAACAAATGGCCTAGAATCCACTAGCAGTAGCTTAAAACAAGGTGAGATTCCTATAAACAACTCCTCTAGCACAGATATCTTTAACTATTTTTTTCTCCAAAGGGGAGTTTCTAAGGCTTCCTCAAGGCAGACGCTGCTCCCATGACAACAGCTAAAACAATGCCAAGACCAGCTCCAAGGGAAGCTCCTACAGTTGCAGCTGAAAGTGAATTTTCCTTGGCTTTAGAATCACGACTTGCATTCATAGCCAATGCACGGTCTCGTGATAATTCAACCAAAAGCCTGTCTCTCGCAAGTTCCTTCAAAATGAAAAATATTGAGCAAGGGGAATGAGTTGACACATAATCAGGCCACCCAACCACAAAAAATGAACGAATTAATAGGAAACACATAACTGGTCTTTAGGGTATGTCCCCCAGAAAAGATGCAATTCTGAAAGGGAAGCAACATAAGATTGGTTATATGTGGCTTACCTGTAAGGATTCTTCCTCACGGCTACGAAGCACATGATGAACTATTTGACGAAGAGAATTGACACCCTCGACTGGGAGTATAATTTCTTTCTTCTGAAAAGGCCTTTTAACAAAATTGATGGGAGCAAAGAGAAGCTTTTGTGCGCCTGACCTCCCATCAGCATCTTCAACGCTTGCACCCCATAACATAGTACTTGCAGCACTAGGCATCACATACGGACAGGAATTGATAACTCCAGTGTTACTTGGAGATGCTTGATAGGACTTGACAACAGCATCAATCGATGCTTTCTGTTGATGAGCACTGACAGAAAACTTATTTGTTATAGCAAGAACCCAAGGAATTCCAACAGATTTAGCCTCATCCAGTAGAAGTGAAATGGCCGGCTTTTGCTGTGATCCATTTGAGTCATTACAGCGAGGTATTCTATGAGACAGGTTATGAACAAGAACAATCAAGTCTGTCTTTCGACTAAGATCACGAATTCCTGTCCAGAGTTCATCTCTGAGACGAGTGGCCTCCAAATTCAGCTCCTGTAATACGAAATCCAGAGATATGACAATAACTCGTGGGAAAGGAGGATAACATAAATAATACACATGAAACAGAAACGAAATAAGATATTCCTTGACAAGGAGGAAATACCTGCAAATTTATCCCTGCCGAATCGCAGAAGCACAAGCCACCAGAAATACCATCTTGGACATCAGCCTCTGGAAGCAGATTTTCAATATTGGGAATGTTGGTTATCCTGCCTTGAGATAATATTGCCTTGAGAAGAGAAGTCTTACCGGCACCCTACAGTCACATCATGTGAGTCACTACGTTGAAAATAAAATATAAAGATCAATTCTTTTGACCATGAATTAAAATCTTCAATACCTCAAGGCCAAGTAACCGCACCCTACGAGTTCTCACATGAACCTCTTTAGAAACTGTGGTAAAATCACTGGTACAAAATATGGAAAAGTCGCTTAAACCTTCAGGACGGATGGACTTTTCTTCAATAAATGGTCCTGATATGTGCTCCCTATTAAGAGTAGTTGTGTTGGGATCAATAGAAGGAAACACATGCAGCAAAGAATCTGCTACCATTTGATGCTTAGGTGGCTGTCTCAAAGGAGCTCCAATTAACACTCGCATTTTTTGTAGTTCTGGCTTCTCTCCATAATCTGAAGAGTAAGTTGGGGTTGAAGGAAAGGATTCTACAGTAGTTGAACACCTAAATGAAGATATAATATCAGATGAGTATAATATTGCATGCATAGAGATATCCAAGGAGGTTGTGATAAAGTTGTAAAGACCAGTACCAGTTACCATTCACTTGGGCGTGAACAAGTGTACAAAGATGCAATCCAAAACCAGTGATATCCACTTTTAGTGGATCTCCATTTTTCTCACCAGGTATGCCATTCCATCCAAGAGGAGCAACTGAAGTAGCTGTCCGAATAACTGGAGACTCAACAATATGCCCAAGCTCCACATTTCCTGCAACTGCAAGACCAAGCCATTGCTGTAGATGCGGAAACTGTTGTTGCTCTATTCCCGAAAAAAGTGAGGTATCATCTCTCATGCAAAGGTCATAGATTCTGCAGCAGCAACCGTATCACATCAAGCAAAATACTAACGAATTAACTACATGATAATGATGTCAAAATGGCAAACATTGGATTGCCTTTTCAAAGCAACATTTGCAGAAATTTCAAATTGGAAGTAGACCTTAAAACTTAGGCAATTGCCCACAATTAAAAAATTCGAACATCATTTGGTATATGTTATGGCTGATCAAAGGAGAAGGTCTAAGAATGTTATCTGTGGCAGACAAGAAAAAAATTATGGAGACTTCATAGTCTAGTGGAGTATTGACTTCTTGGATGTGAAAGCAACTCTATGTATAGTAAATTCCAAGGCAAGGGAGTGAAGATTTCAAACTAGATATGCTGCTCCCATACTACATTACAACTTGTAATGCAGATATAGAGATTAACGTTTATTAATAATCACACTCTACCTTATATTATTATATGTTAAGTGCTTGGTCAATGACCCTGGTCCAAATGTGGTCTGAGAGAATTTTAGAAATTAAGATATCATAATGAAAAGAGGATGCCAGGAAATGAAGAAAAAAAACAAAACTGATAAAGTTGAAAGGCAGACAAAATCTAGAAGTTGTTAAATAGTCAAGTATGCCAACAAAAGTCCAGCAACCAAAATAATACCAATTTGCAAAGGAATGGAAAAAAACACAGGCACAAATCCAAATCAGATTAATTTAGAGGAACTTTGAAATGTAGAATCATCTGTTACCTCTGGAATCGAGACCTATATGACTTCATTGAATGTGACTGAAATCTTTCCCTCAGTTCCGCAATCACAGATTTGACCTGAAAATGCCTTTGCCAGAAGAAAGCTAATAAAATGAGAAATTCCAGAATCTACTAAAACTGACAACTACTTGTGAACAATCAGAACCGTAAAATGAAAAACTCAATGCAGGAGAAAAACTTGTAATCTCCACAAAAAAAAAAAAAATACAGATGATGGTCAAGCAAAGGAAGCTCATACCGATGTCGTCAACTTTGAGTACTCTGCATCTGATAGTGACTTCACTGATGAATCTTCCAAGAGATAAAGCTGGCAGAAAATAAACAATTCTGATGAGCTCACAACCCAAAGAAATAATTAAAATGATAAGGATACACAATGAAGATCCCAATTACAAAGTTAATTGGCAAAACAGAACATAATGAAAAACTTATGAGGGACAACTATGATAACTACCACCTTGAAGTTGTATTTCTCCCCGTGGGACAACTATGGAATTAAAACATTTCACTGGCTGTACAAGACCAGACGGCAAACCTGGTGTCCCCTTCTTTCTTTCTTTTTTATTTTTCTTTTTCCGTGAGGATTTTTTTTTTTTTTTTTTTGGGGGAGGGGGTGAGGGATTACAGTGAGCACAATAGTTCATGAAACACCTATTACATGTTTCCTATTCAAGCATACAAGTTAGCTTAGAATAGAGCACTAATGACGGAACCGTAAAATAGATGCTATTGAGAACTCTTAATTAAGTACTTTCACAGCCTTGTTTTCAATCTCTGATGCAAACACCTAAGTTCAGAAAACTATTAGGGAAACAGTTATCACAGTTTATCATATACCTCTCCAAATGGTATGTATGAAGGTAAAGAAGGCACTCTACGCCATCTCCTGTCATCCCCGCTACTAGTGGTGCTTTTACTAGCTAACTTTCCATTTGACGCCACATCTGGCATGTCTTTATCAATGTCAGAGATGGGCTTAAGAGATATACCATCAGAACCCTCTTGGATTTCTAGAGACTCTGGTTCAACTATGTCATCATCTACTATAGTTGTTGCAACAGAATCCGACTGAGAAGATGTTTCGACAGATGCAACTTTCCTTCCTCTGTATTTATTAAACTGTCTTCTTACACCTTCTAAAGGAACAAGTCTTGAAAGTCTCCACATAGAACTCTGTACAGGTCCCAAACCCAGAACCAACTGCTCCCCATCATTCACTTTACGTTTTCCTACTGCTTCCTCACTTCTTAACATGGATTTCTTAGTAGTTTCATTTCCAGCAGGCATTGAAAGAGGTTGTGCATTATAATGGTCAAAATAGGCAGGAGACAAGATGCGGGGCACCAGATCTTCTGGAATGCAGTAACTTTTGAAGTAATGCTCCCACCCCTCTCTATTAACATAACTGTAAAAGATATGAATAAAAACATAGAGACGTGTTAAGTCATAATAAGAGGACTCAGAGGAAAAGAATAAGCTTGAATAATTAGATCTGAAACCTACTCTCTTAAAGCGGCATTGCCAACAGGGGGCTGGGAAAATGTAATACATTTGACTCGAACAGTTCCATTCTCCTTAGATGAAGAAGAAGCAGCAACAACCCTCAAAATAGCAAGGGTAGCTAATACTGCTACCTAGATAAGCAAGAGCACATGGATGGTAAGAAATTGAAGTAACAACAAGCAAAGGAGTCACTAATGCTTAAGCAGTGAAGCTAATCACACTTACTGCTCCACCAAGTGAGTGTCCACATAATACAAGGTTCCGTTTTTTCTTTTGAGCAAGCCTGTACAGCTCCAGAGCAGGTATACCTTTAGCACGAGCCAAGAACCCCTAAAGATAACAATTTGAACAACTGTAGGTTAGGAAATCATTCTGTATAGGCAGAAAGTGATCCAAAGTTCAAACAAATAGACTGCATTATACCCGATGAGCAGCAGGTTTAGCTTTATTATTTACTTGCTTCGTTTTTGATTCAAGAGGATTAAACGAATTCTCCCCATTTCCCTTACGACTTCCAGGTGGATTAGTCCCATCAGTATCCTCCACAGGATCCTCATGAAATATAGCACCTTGCAGTATGTTCGCATCGGTCATCACATCCCTTCACGATATTCAATAACAAACCATCAATGAACTCATAAGTATCAATGTAACAGTGCTGAATGAACTTTCACAAACCAAATCTCACTTACTTGTACTGCTTGGTTCCAATGAAGGAAGCAAACAATGTATCACCTGCTTCCGCCAACAAGTAACTGCAAACATCAAAATGCAGAATCAACTAAATGAACTCGAACTTTGTTTAATTGAGGTAGAGCAACAAAAATATACCTGTGAGGAACGTGATCAGAAGAAGGCTGCACACGCTCCAGCGCAACAATCTGTCCTCCAAAGTCAGCCTTGAATTTGTTCACCGCGCGAACCAAGTCCGAAGCAGGTCTCTATGAAACGAAGCACATTACAGGTTTCAATAACAATCACATGCAAATTGCAGACTTAGTTAGGTTATTCGAAATCAATGCTACAGAATCAGATTGTGGACTCAGTTAGATTTATTCAAAATCAATGCGAGGGGGCTAGTTTAGGTTTCACCTTATACACGCACTCTGAGAGCACCATGCAGCAGAAAATGTCCTGCAAGTCGGAGACGGAGTCAGCCTTGACGGCGGCGCAGAGATCGTGGAGCTGCTTCCGGCGACGCTCGTACTCCTCGTGGATCCTCTTCCGCTGCTGCCTGTCGCCGTCGTTGAGAATCCAAGGCCACCTCATCCTCCACTGGAGTGGGCCCCAGGACACCTTCCAGAGCTTGGCTCGCTTCTCCCAATCCCTCAGCCATGACTCCACTCGGCTTTGTAGCGATTCCATTCGGGAAGGGGACGAAGAGGCGCGGTGATAGGGACTCTGCATTTGTCTGCGGTTTTTTTCTTTTTTTTGTTTTCAATTTTATTACCAAAACAAGAGGATTGTGATAGGGGTATATTAAGGGAATCGAGTTCGGTCTGTCGACGCATATGCCAGGAATCGGATAGACGATTTTTGGTGGCGTGACCTGGGGGTTAACAAAATTTTCGTCTAACTTTATTTTTTTGATGGAAGAAACAAAATAATAAAAGCAAAAAAGTTTCGACACAACTCAATCTTTATTGGTACAAACACCCTTTTTTTTTTTTTAGAGGAACATGCTTAGGTTACTCTGTCACGCTCCGAATTTTGAATAACAAATTCAAATCCGAAACATGAATTAAACAACTTAAACAAATAAACGTTCTGAATTTTTTTTTCTCAGAAACAACCTCGCCACTCACGCTCAAATTCAAAACTCGAAGACCTCGAGTTAATTATTACAACTCACTCGTACAAAGTAAATTGTAAAGCTCTAATGAGCATAACAAACCTCACAACTGAAAATCAGAGTATTACAAAGCAGCTACTCTACACGGTTCGATCACCTTCCTGAATTCTCCAGTCCTGTAGGATTATCCGCTACACCGTTTGAATAGTGTACCGGGATTGCAACAACACAAAACCCGGTAAGCTTTTGACAGCCAGTATGAGTAAAAGAAAGAATGGTTGATTTATTATAACACAGTACTTTTAACTCAAGTAACAACCAACAATTTCAACATCCACAAAGAAAACCACAATCTCGATAATCGATCACCAAAATCATTAACTCCAAATCATTTGAAATCACACACAAAGAAATCAAATGAATCACTCATCTCTACTCTTAACAAGATGTCTTTATCCCCACAATACGGAATAATATTTCTCAACTTTCTACAAGTCTCATCCATCACTGCACTTCCCAATTAAACTAATAAGAACATTAATCATGCATAGAAAATTAATTCAGGAAATAACCAACACGCATAAAATCAGAAGTCATAGTTGTAATACCCCGGAAAATCCCAATTAAATTCCATGGTTTTTTAGAAATGATTTCACGATAGTAGGAGCGAGTACGAAGCTTGGAAAAGTTGTGGAATTAGTTCGAACGATTTTATTTTCGAAAACGAACGTTTTTAGGGGGTCAACAAAGTTGACTTTTTATACGTTCAAAATTTGGGAAAACTTCCTTCATAAAAGTTGTAGAGCTCGTCGATATGATCGCGTGCATATGTCGAACGAAATTTTTGGAGTTCGTACGATTATGTTACGAATTTTGGAAATATGAGATTCTTTTTTTTATAATCTCTTTTCCTCGGATTCTCTTTTTTTTTCTTTTCTTTTTCTTCCTTTTCCTTTTCCTTTTCCTTTCCTCCGGGTCTCCTTCCTTCTTTTTCTTTTTCTCTTTTTTCTTATTCTTTCTCTCTCTCTCGTTCTCCCTCGCATCCGAAACGAAGAAAAAAAACAGAGCAGCAGCTCTTCGATCAATAGCTCCTCCCTTAGTCCACCAAACGGCGTCGGACCACCGCCATTAGTTTCGCCTCAACCTTGCGCAGATGCTGGAGGCAGCCTTGCGCGGCGGTACGACCGGAAACGACGGCGGAGGCACGAGTCCGATTCAGCCCAGTTTTGGTTCGAAGCTTGATATCTCGAGCTACAAGCCACCAAAGCTCATCAAACTTCACCCACGAGCTCACCTCAACTTCCTGAAGCTCCCAGAAGTAACCTTGCACGGCGGCGTGGCTTGTGGTGGCGACTGGAAGCTCAACCCGACCTAGATCGAAACCGGACTGTGGAGCTCGATATCTCGAGTTGTGGAGGTTCGTTTTGAGTGATTCTTGAACTGGAGAGCTCACCTTGAACTTCTGAACAAATATCCAGAAGGGATCGAAGCCATTGGAGGACCTTTTTACGTCAAACTGGAGCTCGCCGGTTTCTGCAGATTTTCCGGCCAACTCGACTGTTTTGGTATTTTTCAACCTCTTCCCATTAATTTCTGATCTTGTGCTAGTTATGAATATTGACCAGCATGTAAAAATAAAGAACTTTCATGTTGGAAGTTTTGGCTAATTTTGACTTTGAATGGGTGGCGGTGCCGCCACTGTGATGGTGGTTTCCGGCGACCTCCGGCCACCCCAAGGACAGTTTCTGTCCATTTTTGTGTTCTACATGTCGATACGATCATTTCGATATATTATACGCAATTTTTGGATATCGTATGATTTAGTTATGAATTTTATGATTTCGATTAATTTCGATCGTTCGATTAATGTTTCTTGAAGATCGGACAGTCCGATGGACTTGTAGTTTTGATATGTTGATCGTATGACTGTTCTGATGACTTTGAGAGGTCACGGACGAAGATCCGACCGTTGGATCTTCGTATAATTGTGAAATAGTGTTTCGGAAGGCGATTCGTGAGAATCCGACCGTCGGATTTCCATAAAAATTTGTGGAGATGTTTGTAAGGACGATTCAGGAAGATCCGACCGTTGGATCTTCGTGATAATTTTGGAGGATGATCCTAAGGGCGATCCGTGAGGATCCGACCGTTGGATCATCATATAAATTCGATCTGACCGTTGGATCATCATTAAATTAGAATCCGACCGTTGGATTTCCGTATATGTGTGGTTTATGAATGATTGCTAAGTTAAGATCGTATCTGACTAGGTGATTGACGGTTTGAGTTGGTGGACGATTGTGGATCGTATTTTGAGCTGAATTGAAGACGCAGCGGGATTATCGAGGTGAGTAAACCTCACGTGGTTCATATTACGAACCCAATACAATTAATTGCTTATTTTGTTGCAATCATATGAACTATTGTTGGTGTTACTAGACATTCCTGTGTGAATGTCTATATATATATTATTTACGTGAAATAATATGTATTGTTGGAGTTGTGTTGAGTTATTGTTGAGAAACAATACAGTGTGAGAGGTATTGAGTTTATTGTTGAGAAACAATATATTGTGAGAGGTGTTGAGTTTTATTGTTGAGGAACAATAAATTGTTGTGATCTGTGGAGATCACTAGGTCACGAGGTGACCATGGCATCTATTAGTGAATCACGCTCTCGTACCGGGCTGGTGGTTATTAATAGTATTAAATCGTAATCACGTCTGTGGCCGGACGAGTGGTTACGTTCAGTTAGAGCTCTAGTCTGTCTGCCAAATGTGGAGTGACCTTATGAGTGAAATTGAGAGTAACTCATAAGTGTCAATATATATATGGTAACCTTATGAGGGAAATTGAGAGTAACTCATAAGGGTCTATATATATATATGAGTCTGTCTACCAAATGTTGGGAAATCTTATGAGCGAATTTGAGAGTAACTCATAAGTGTCTATATATATATATGAGAGTGAGTGATCTTATGAGCTAAATTGAGAGTAACTCATAAGTGTCTACATATATATATGAGAGTGAGTGATCTTATGAGCTAAATTGAGAGTAACTCATAAGTGTCTATATATATATATGAGAGTGAGAAAGTAACGTGGGTTTGTGGTAGTCTTGAAATCTAATAAATCAACAGTTCTTTCTTGTTTACTCATACTGGCTGTAAAAAGCTTACCGGGTTTTGTGTTGTTGCAACTCCCGGTACACTATTCAAATTGTGTAGCGGGTAATCCTACAGGACAGGAGAACCAGGACGGTGATCGCGCGGTTAGAGCAATTGTTAGAGTTTTACAACAATTGTAAGTTGTGAGGTGTGTTATGCTCATTTGAGCTTTATAATATATTGTGAGAGTGAATTGTAATAATGAACTCGAAGTTTCGAGATTTGGATTTTGTAATTGTAATTATTCAGGTTTCGGATTTGAATTTATCATTCAAAATCCGGGGCGTGACAGTTTGGTATCAGAGCGTAAGGTACATATTTGGTGATAATCAGTACCTCCCGAGTGATGGCCCGTCTGCAGCGGATCCCCATCATATACTCTTCGGTACTGGTATAATCATTGGGTATGTCTTAGTATGGGGTCTAGACAACGTGTAAGTCCGTAGGACGGTAGAGTTGTCTACTAAGTTCGTATTAGAATAAGTTTAGTTTCCGCGAGTTGTGATCTTCGAGGAATAGGAACCTCTGGATTTAACTCTGATGAGTCGGTGAGGTAGAGGTCGAGTCTGATGTAGGGACAGGATCTTTCTATGGAGACAGTTGAGGATGAGGTGGAGGCATTAGAGGTTGAGTTGCCTAGTCTACCTGTAGTTGATGTGATGGATGTTATTCTTGGGTTGAAATGGTGAAAGAGATTGAGACCCTAGGAATAGTTGAAAAGAGAATTGATCTCACCAACTCAAGATGATAGGAGTGTGAGAAATTATGAGACAGAATTCTCAAGACTATATTGGTGTACGAGTGTAGTGATGTAATTTGGGAGATACTTATGTTACCTTTAATAAGGGTAGTATGTTAAGTGATCATGGCATAGGTTGACTTTGTAAGTGAAGTGGTGGAGTTTGTGTAGCTTCTTTGAGTTATAACCTTTGAGGAATGGAAACCTTTGGATTAAACTCTGGTGGAGTTATTGAGGATGGTTTCCACGAAAAACAGTATCCTTATGTGCATTGTAGTCGTTGGTTGTTGGGGTCATGGTGTTTGACCAATGCTTGTATCTAAAGTCGTTACGAGTACTTGACTAGTAGTTGTGATACTTTCCATTAGTTGGATATGCAGATGTTTTGAGTTGAAGAATACTTAGCAGTTATTGGTTGCTTAGTGATGGAATTGTGTTATAATGGAGCATTCATTCATGCACAGTTGTTTGGTGTTTAGGATAGCTACTATATATTAGCTAAATGTCGGGGTGTGGTTTGAGGTCTGCGGATGGTATTGGAAATTATTGTGGAGTGCTGCTTCACTGACTATTGTTGAGTAGTAATGCATAATTTGTTGTTACTATGATGGATTTTGTGTATGGTTGACTTATGGAAAGATTGATATGACCTCGTGATAGGATTGACTGTGAAGAGACATTGTGTTGATGTATGAGCTTAGGTAATAACGTTGTTTTCAACTCTAGGAGTGCTAGTGTTGTATAACTAATTTATGAGGCCAGATACTGTTATGAGGACAGATTATGGATTATGACGTGGTTAGTGTGAAGTGCTATAATCACAGAATTTTGACCCACTAGATGTTGACTTACCACCAAATGAGCAGTGAGGTGATTCGTGGGTGAGATACTGAGTGTTGTACCATTATCGATTAGTGGATGCTAAGATGGTACATATTGCTTGTTGAAGCAATTGATAGATGGAATGATCGAGATTTTTTTTAGAGTTGTAAGTGTAACTCTAAAGATGTGGGTTTTTCCTAGCTAACTCAGGAAGTGTTTAGCTTTATTAATCCCTAATCCTATCGATGAAATTGTTGTGTTTGGTTTGACTCAGAGGATACTAGCTAGACCTCGATGCGACTTAATTGATTGTTGGATTCTTTTTGAGTGATTGTTTTTATTGCATCATTATGAAAGATGTGTGCAGTAGAGTTGTTTATGGTTTTGAAAATAGTATTGGGTGACCAAGGTTCGATCCTTGGTGTTGTTGTTGGTTAAACAAAAAGAAAAGAAAACATGCACACCATCTTATTGATTTTACATTACAAAAAAAAAAAAAAAAAAAAAAAAAAAAAAAAAAGGAAAACGAGGACTAAGGTATACTAAGCCTAGTCAGCAGCTCCGGATGGATTGAGGCTGAGCTCAAGAGAAACGTTTGAGCCACTGTGGTAACCGCCTGAGCCACCAGAATAGTAACCAAAAGCGCTACCTTCCTCGGAAGTAGCCTTCAGGTTACCAAAGACGTCCTCGCCGTGCACGGGGAACAGAGGAAGAGTTTGAACCTCCTGGTGATCTCCTCCTCGTTGTTGCAGGGATGTTTGTCCTCCTGTTGTGCCAAAAGAGTTGTACTGGTATTAGTGTTGAAGTGTGAGGAAGATTATGAAACAAAATTTAAATCAAGAAATCCTTCATTACCAGTAGAATAGGTGGAACCAAAGTTGAGATCAATGGATCTACCATCATCAGTAGAACTAGTGGACCCAAAATTGATGTCAATGGATCCACCAGCCGGCCCAAAATTGATGTCGATGGATCCACCAGCACCAGTAGAACCAGTGGACCCAAAATTGAGATCGATGGATCCACCAGTACTAAGAGAACTAGTTCCCATGGGCACTGGAGCAGCCTGATTACACTTATTCATCTGCTTCTCTCGAGCCCTGACGTTCTGGAACCAAAAGTAAATGTTCTTACCCTCAACATACCCATACTGGTTCAGCTGGAGACAGATCTCGTGAATCTGCTCTGTAGTTGGGCACTTAAATCCCTTGACATAGTAAAGATCCTTGAGGATTCTTATTTGTTCTGGAGTAGGAATCCACCTGGTACGGCTTCGCCAGAAATCCATGTTGGCACTACTTCCAGCTGCTTGGGTGTTTCCTCCCTCCTCTGTTGGTTGCTGTTGTTGTGGTTCCATTTGTTGCGGGGTTTGGAGCTCCATTAGTTGCAGAGTTCGTGGCTCTTGGGTCATGGGGTGAGAGGATGTGGAAATCGAGGAATACATGGTTTAGTGTTTGAGGGAGATTTTGTTAGAAGGATTGGAGTTGTTGAACTGGTGATTGGAGATCTGAGATTCTCAGAGGAAAGATGAGATCGAATCTTCAAATGGAAGAAAAGATCTGAGAAAGAAGGATTGAAGATTTGGAGGAAAAGATTGAAGATCTGAAAGTTCAGAGGAAAGATGGGATTGAATCAACTAGATGGGAGAGAAGATCAGAAGAGAAGGATTGAAATTGATGAAGAAAGGATTTGAGTTTCGAGAGGAAGGCTGCAGAGTTTGAGAGAGAATGGCTGGGGAAAATTTCTTTTCTTTGGTGTGAACAGTTTTTCTCCAAGATGCACCTATTTATAGAACGAGGTGAGCAGATCTCCACCGTTGGATGGACGATCTCTGAGATTCAATCCACGCGTTGGATTAAAGTCGCCCCGAAACCCGGAAAAGCTGTTGGCGCGTGGAGAGCGTGTAAGGGGACCGAGGGAATCTCGAGGCGCTGTGGCAGACAGCTGTAGCCGAAAGCAGATTTGACTGCCGTAAATCACGGAAGGGATAAGCCGTGACACAAGTGGGCCGTACTTGGGCCTGTCTCGGATCAAGGCATCACTGTAGCTGTGGGTGGAGGCCTGATGGGCCGAGTTTCAGAAACAGTTTTGGACATGATGGGCCGAGTTTCTGAAACAGTTTTGGATGAGTTGGGCCGGATTTCTGTAACAGTTTTGGATACGTTGGGCTGGGTTTCTGCAACAGTTTTGGATGTTTTGGGCCGAATTGTTGAAACAGTTGAAACAGTTGGTTTAAATAAAAGGATTGGTATGGATAATAACGTGAGCAGCCGTGCTCGAGTGGTTGAGTGTACAGTTCGTGTACAAGAGGTCTGAGGTTCGAACCTCGCCTCTCGTTTATTTTTATTATGTTCGTTTATGACATAATAAGTATAAAATTTGTACACATTATATTAAGCACAGCTTGTGCTCCAGTGGTTGGGGGACAAAGGTTTCGTGCGGCAGGTTGAGATTTCGAACCTTGCCTCCCCCGTTATTTTATTTATGTCACTGATGACATAATAAATATAACACGTGAGCATATATTAATGAAGGCAGCTCTTGCTTCAGTGGTTGGGAGCAAAACCTTCGTGTTCGAGGTCGGGAGTTCGAACCTTACCTCTTACAAATATTTTTGGATCTCGTATATGCTTGATATACGGACGTATATACGGTATGTACGGTATACATACGTATATACGGTCTGTACGGTATGCATACGTATATACAGTTGTACGGTATGCATACGTATATACGGTCTGTACGGTATGCATACGTATATACAGTTGTACGGTATGCATACGTATATACGGTCTGTACGGTATGTATACGTATATACGGTATGTACAATTTCATACCGTAGCCGAGCTGGAAGTTGGTGGGCCGATTGGTAGGCCCAAATAGTAAGCCCAAATAGTAAGCCCAATTGTTCGGCCCGATTGGTAGGCCCAAATGGTAGGCCCAAATGTTAAGCCCAATCGTTCGGCCCGAATAGTAGGCCCAAATGTTAAACCCAAAGTGGTTTGGGCCGGTTCGAAATGTGGATGGTTCGGTTCTTCGGCCCAATTGGCCAGCCCTAGTGCTTAACCCAAGGATTGAGCAAGCCCAAGTCATCATCATTGGATGACATAATTTATTGGCGTGCTTTTGGGGATGATTTGTTTTGAGTGATGCATCTCTATGGTTGTGAAGAGTGGTGCATGCTTAAGTTTTACTATGGAAATTTACCGTGATGCTAATTGAGTAGCGAAACACTTTGTGGGAGTGTTTACTGTGCTTGTATGCCAGTACAGAGTGATGATCTATGTGAAGATCTATGTGATGATCTATGTGAAGATCTATGTGAGGATCTATGAGATGATCCATGTGACGATTTTGTGTATGTGATGTGGAGTGTTGTTGAGCAGTTGTTGTGTGAGTTTACGTTTGTGATGAAAGGATTTAGTGGCCATAGGAATGTATTTTTATACAAGGGCTGTGGCTTTGTAGATTACTACAGATTTGGAAAAGATGGAGATCCTATAGTTAGGTCAACCTTAATCGAGAGGAATTGACTTACGCTTAAATTTCGGGACGAAATTTCTTTAAGGAGGGTAGACTGTAATACCCCGGAAAATCCCAATTAAATTCCATGGTTTTTTAGAAATGATTTCACGATAGTAGGAGCGAGTACGAAGCTTGGAAAAGTTGTGGAATTAGTTCGAACGATTTTATTTTCGAAAACGAACGTTTTTAGGGGGTCAACAAAGTTGACTTTTTATACGTTCAAAATTTGGGAAAACTTCCTTCATAAAAGTTGTAGAGCTCGTCGATATGATCGCGTGCATATGTCGAACGAAATTTTTGGAGTTCGTACGATTATGTTACGAATTTTGGAAATATGAGATTCTTTTTTTTATAATCTCTTTTCCTCGGATTCTCTTTTTTTTTCTTTTCTTTTTCTTCCTTTTCCTTTTCCTTTTCCTTTCCTCCGGGTCTCCTTCCTTCTTTTTCTTTTTCTCTTTTTTCTTCTTCTTTCTCTCTCTCTCGTTCTCCCTCGCATCCGAAACGAAGAAAAAAAACAGAGCAGCAGCTCTTCGATCAATAGCTCCTCCCTTAGTCCACCAAACGGCGTCGGACCACCGCCATTAGTTTCGCCTCAACCTTGCGCAGATGCTGGAGGCAGCCTTGCGCGGCGGTACGACCGGAAACGACGGCGGAGGCACGAGTCCGATTCAGCCCAGTTTTGGTTCGAAGCTTGATATCTCGAGCTACAAGCCACCAAAGCTCATCAAACTTCACCCACGAGCTCACCTCAACTTCCTGAAGCTCCCAGAAGTAACCTTGCACGGCGGCGTGGCTTGTGGTGGCGACTGGAAGCTCAACCCGACCTAGATCGAAACCGGACTGTGGAGCTCGATATCTCGAGTTGTGGAGGTTCGTTTTGAGTGATTCTTGAACTGGAGAGCTCACCTTGAACTTCTGAACAAATATCCAGAAGGGATCGAAGCCATTGGAGGACCTTTTTACGTCAAACTGGAGCTCGCCGGTTTCTGCAGATTTTCCGGCCAACTCGACTGTTTTGGTATTTTTCAACCTCTTCCCATTAATTTCTGATCTTGTGCTAGTTATGAATATTGACCAGCATGTAAAAATAAAGAACTTTCATGTTGGAAGTTTTGGCTAATTTTGACTTTGAATGGGTGGCGGTGCCGCCACTGTGATGGTGGTTTCCGGCGACCTCCGGCCACCCCAAGGACAGTTTCTGTCCATTTTTGTGTTCTACATGTCGATACGATCATTTCGATATATTATACGCAATTTTTGGATATCGTATGATTTAGTTATGAATTTTATGATTTCGATTAATTTCGATCGTTCGATTAATGTTTCTTGAAGATCGGACAGTCCGATGGACTTGTAGTTTTGATATGTTGATCGTATGACTGTTCTGATGACTTTGAGAGGTCACGGACGAAGATCCGACCGTTGGATCTTCGTATAATTGTGAAATAGTGTTTCGGAAGGCGATTCGTGAGAATCCGACCGTCGGATTTCCATAAAAATTTGTGGAGATGTTTGTAAGGACGATTCAGGAAGATCCGACCGTTGGATCTTCGTGATAATTTTGGAGGATGATCCTAAGGGCGATCCGTGAGGATCCGACCGTTGGATCATCATATAAATTCGATCTGACCGTTGGATCATCATTAAATTAGAATCCGACCGTTGGATTTCCGTATATGTGTGGTTTATGAATGATTGCTAAGTTAAGATCGTATCTGACTAGGTGATTGACGGTTTGAGTTGGTGGACGATTGTGGATCGTATTTTGAGCTGAATTGAAGACGCAGCGGGATTATCGAGGTGAGTAAACCTCACGTGGTTCATATTACGAACCCAATACAATTAATTGCTTATTTTGTTGCAATCATATGAACTATTGTTGGTGTTACTAGACATTCCTGTGTGAATGTCTATATATATATTATTTACGTGAAATAATATGTATTGTTGGAGTTGTGTTGAGTTATTGTTGAGAAACAATACAGTGTGAGAGGTATTGAGTTTATTGTTGAGAAACAATATATTGTGAGAGGTGTTGAGTTTTATTGTTGAGGAACAATAAATTGTTGTGATCTGTGGAGATCACTAGGTCACGAGGTGACCATGGCATCTATTAGTGAATCACGCTCTCGTACCGGGCTGGTGGTTATTAATAGTATTAAATCGTAATCACGTCTGTGGCCGGACGAGTGGTTACGTTCAGTTAGAGCTCTAGTCTGTCTGCCAAATGTGGAGTGACCTTATGAGTGAAATTGAGAGTAACTCATAAGTGTCAATATATATATGGTAACCTTATGAGGGAAATTGAGAGTAACTCATAAGGGTCTATATATATATATGAGTCTGTCTACCAAATGTTGGGAAATCTTATGAGCGAATTTGAGAGTAACTCATAAGTGTCTATATATATATATGAGAGTGAGTGATCTTATGAGCTAAATTGAGAGTAACTCATAAGTGTCTACATATATATATGAGAGTGAGTGATCTTATGAGCTAAATTGAGAGTAACTCATAAGTGTCTATATATATATATGAGAGTGAGAAAGTAACGTGGGTTTGTGGTAGTCTTGAAATCTAATAAATCAACAGTTCTTTCTTGTTTACTCATACTGGCTGTAAAAAGCTTACCGGGTTTTGTGTTGTTGCAACTCCCGGTACACTATTCAAATTGTGTAGCGGGTAATCCTACAGGACAGGAGAACCAGGACGGTGATCGCGCGGTTAGAGCAATTGTTAGAGTTTTACAACAATTGTAAGTTGTGAGGTGTGTTATGCTCATTTGAGCTTTATAATATATTGTGAGAGTGAATTGTAATAATGAACTCGAAGTTTCGAGATTTGGATTTTGTAATTGTAATTATTCAGGTTTCGGATTTGAATTTATCATTCAAAATCCGGGGCGTGACAATAGTAATCCCTGCATATAATTTAGTTCAGGAGATTACATTAAAAACAAACAATAAAATGAAAACGAGAAATAAACGGGAAATCGAACCATAGAAATGATCAAGGAAATAAATAGAGATAATAAACAATATAACCGAAAAAAAAAGAAAAGAGAAAAAGAATAGAAATTTAAACAAATGTTAAAGGAAAAACATATTGTGTGCCTACATCAAAGCAACTAACGAAGAGGGAATTAAGGAATCAGTGATTACCATCAATCAGCACAATTACGGATCAATCAGCATTTAGTATCATTAATGTAATCGATATTTCCGTTGTAATTCTATCCCTATATAAAGGGACTATGAAATGAAATGAGTAGACTAATTCCAATTGGCATTTTACTTTAACACGTTATCAGCACGCTCAGGAAAAAAACTCTAGTTTTCTTGTTTATTTCCGTCGAAAAAAAAAACCCAAAACCCTAAAGAAGAAAAACTTTTTCTTCTTTTCTGCCGCTTTAACAAAAAAAAAAAAAAAAAAAAAAAAAAAAAACAAAACTCTGCAGAAGCAGATCGACCTCCCAACCAAGAGAAATTGCTCTCTGCACCGCCACTACCTGCACAACCCAGCAGCCCCGGCGTCAACACCATCGGCCCCCATCCTCCAAATCCCCATTTCTCCTCCCCGCCGCGAAGCTCGCAGCCGGCCAGACCCAATCCAAACCAGCCTCGTCCTTCGTCCCCGCCAGCCCACACGGGCCTCCAGCCCAACCCAGAAAACTGCAGCAGCGCCTCCGCCCCTGCCTGCAAATCACAGCAGCGCCTCCGCCTTGCAAGTCCGGCGTTTGCAGTCGCAGCCCAGCCTGCAATACACCGGCCTGCAGCACACCACCGAGCCTCTAGCCTGCGCCGATCCCGCCTGCAGCAGCCCGAGCGACTGCCCAGCCCCGGCGATCCGTCGCAGCCCAGCTTGACAAGCAGCCACCTTCACCGATCTGCTCCCACCGATCACCTATCCCAGCAGCCCACCGATCACCGCTCACCTGCTGCTGCACCCAGCGCGCCTCCTCTGCAAACTAGAAGAAGACTCGAAGGACTGAAGGAGGAAGAAGAGAAAGGAAAAAGAAAAAAAACCGGCCCAAAGAAAAGGGACCCGGCCAAGAAAAAAAAGAAAAAGAAGGGCCTAAGTATACACCCGGCCCAAATCAAAAAAAAAAAAAAAAAAAGCAGGCCCTACAGGACCAGAAACGAAAAAAAAACAGACAAAGAAAAGAAAAAAAGGAGAAGGTCCAAAGTAAAGATCAGGCCCAGAAAAAAAGTGCTAATTCTCAGCCCAACAAATCAGCAGGCCCAGCAGAACCCGAAAAAAACATCGCTACGCACGCCTGCATCAACACGCGCGTGCGCTAGGATCGTTTTATTTACTCAAAATCAAGTATGTTTTCTTTTATTTATTTAATCTCATACTATGGTATATATAATTAGGATTGTTGAGCATGTTTAGTTAAATAATTTTGATCATTTTAAGCATGCCTTATTATTTATGGTTTATATGATTATATTTAAGCATGATTTATAATTATGTTTAAGCATGCTTTATATTTTATTGTTTATATTTTAATATGAAATTTTGAGCATGTTTTTATTTTTTTTTATTTACGCTTATATAAATTATGCCTACGCATGCTTTGTATTATGCTATTGTTTACATTTTATTTTATGCATGATATATTATTGCTATTATTATGTGTAGTATATAATTTGTTGTGTATTTGTGAAATTTGAGCATGCCATGTAGTTTATTTTTATATATGCTATGTTTAAATATGCTATGATTAATTTTTAGAATGCAACATATAAAATCCGTTTTGCCATGATAATGAAAATTCATGCGCATTATCCATACACACTTACTGTGATAAAGTATTTTCACATAGCATCGAAAAAATGTGACCATTACGAATCTTGGTCTTGAAATCTAATTCATATGTTTGGAAAATAATTTACGTGGATGTCTTTATGACTGCGTAATTTATATATTCTCTCTTGTTTTATGTAGATGGCTGATCCAACTCGACCTGAGTTTGACATCTTGGACTCAGAAGGACTTGAGTACCATCGTTGGGTTTCCGATATGGAAACTGCCTTTGTGGCAAAAGACTACACTGCCACCATTACTGATCCCAAAGATGATGAACTATCTAATAAGGTGAAAGCAGATGCCTTAATTTTTCTGAGGCGACATATTGATCCTAGCCTACGCTGGGAGTACCTTCAGTTGAAGACACCCAAAGCACTGTGGGATGCCCTTAAAGGACGTTTTGGGAACATTCACGATACTTTGCTCCCAGGACTGGCTGTTCAGTGGAATGGAATCCGCTTTCTTGACTATAAAAAGGTCAATGACTTCAACAAGGACATGTTGCGCTTAAAGGCACGTCTCAATTTCTGTGGAAGGGAAATCACAGAAGATGATATGATCTCAAAGACTCTTACCACCTTTCCTAATTCAGCTTTTATACTAGCGAACCAGTATCAATTGGATTATGACAACAAAAGAATCACAACCTTCAATAAGTTGATAAGCATACTGCAAGTGGCTGAGAGACAAAATAAGATTCTCTTGAATAACAATGCCAGGCCCACTAGGACAAAGAAAATTCCCGAGGCTAATTATGGAAAAATGAAAGGTGGAAATAACTCCAATGCAAGGGGGTTTAGACGTGCTGATCCCTACCCACGTGGCAACAATGCACCACGTGGAAAGGGACATGGGGATCATGGAAACAAGATGCCAAAGGAAAGAGTTGACAATGAACCATGCTATAGGTGTGGATTCATTGGGCATTGGTACAAGAACTGCCAAGCAAACAACAGAGTAGCAGCCAATTACAAGAGGTATAGAGAGTCTAAAGAACAAGAGGCTCACTATATGGAAGAAGGAGGTCATGACCTAGACGTCAACCTTACAATTGCAGACTTCAATGGCAAAGAGGAACTTGCTAAGTCAATGGATGCTCTCAATCTTGACTGATCTGCTTTATTCATTTTATTTTCCAAAGACAGTTATGAAGGCATAATGCCTCATTTTTAATTAGACTACTACTTGGTCTTAAAGTTTATTTCAATACTGGTTTGATGAATTAGAACAAGACCTTGATTTGATTATCGATGGCTTATTAATAAATTTTGAATTTTATTCTGAAGCACTGAATTTATTCAAATTTATTTACTATACACATATTTACATGGTTCCAAATTGCACTATAAAGATGTAAAGCAATACATCTAGATAAAGAAAAAATTATTTGGATGAAAAAAAATTATCATTCTACATAAATACAAATACTCTAAAGAATATGAGATACGCTCTGTATGCACCAAGAGCTAATCGAACCTTGTTAATGTTTCAAAGCAATTTGTGCCAACGATTATCATGTAAAAACACACCGTGAGAATGGAACTGAATACCTTGATATTACCTCTAATGAATGTGGAAGGAAACGCATCTTAGAGAAACTTATGAGTCAATCTAGTGGACTGTACCTCACTACGATTCGGATCATTGAATCCTATGTTGTCACCAATAATGAAATATGGGACTCTGACTCATAGAGGCTTTGGCATGACCGCCTAGGGCACCCCGGTCGTGACATGATGATCCGTATTTTAAAGAACTCATATGGACATCCCTTCTTTCGAGTGAAAAATAAAATGGGACAAAAATCCGTCACACTGCAAGGTGTCGGTCCTAGTACTGCTCAAATACAGTCATTGCCTTCTGAAGTACCAGAAGCACTACCTCCCTCCCATTATGCCTCATTGACTATTTCAAATGCATATCACTCGTTTTGCAAAGCCTGCTCTTTAGCAAAAACAGGATCGAGACCTTCCTATGCTAAAGATACAAAACAAAACATTCCATTCTTACAAAGGATACAAGGAGATATCTGTGGACCTATCCATCCAGAATGCGGACCATTTTAAGTACTTTATGGTTCTGGTGGATACTTCGACACACTGGTCACATGTCGCTTTAGTGTCCACAAGAAATGCTGCAAAACTCCTAGCATAGATTATACGTTTAAGGGCTCACCACCCTGATCACCCTATCAAGTCTATAAGGCTTGATAATGCTGGAGAGTTTACATCAAAAGCATTTGATGATTATTGCATATCCATTTGGATCGATGTAGAGCATCCTGTACCCCATGTGCATACACAAAATGGTCTCGCAGAAGCCACCATCAAAAGGCTACAGATGGTGGCTAGGGCATTGGTTATGCGCACCAACCTGCCTATATCTGCATGGGGTTATGCAATATTGCACGCAGCTTTACTTATTCGTTTCAGACCCACTGCTAGCCAACCATTTTCTGCGTACCAGTTGGTAACTGGATATGAGCCTGACATTTCACACTTACGCATATTTGGTTGAGCAGTTTATGTGCCTATTGCGCCCCCACAGCGCACTAAAATGGGTCCTCAGAGACGATTAAGTATTTATGTTGGATACGAATCCCCAACAACTATCCGCTATTTGGAAACCCTTGACAGGCGATCTCTTTACCGCTAGATTTGCGGATTGTCACTTTGATGAGACAGTCTTCCCGTCGTTAGGGGGAGATAGGAAAAAGGATTTTCCAAGGGACGACAGGAATTGTCGTGGTTTGTCCCCACTTTGTCTCATTTTGATCCCCGCACTTCACAAAGTGAAAGTGAAGTGAAAAGAATAATCGATCTTCAGAACGTAGCAGATTCGATGCCTGATGCGTTTACTGATATCGCAAAAGTGACGAGATCACATATACCAGCTGCAAATGTGCCTGCAAGGTTAGAAGTCCCCAACAAGGGGCACGGTGTCGCAGATAGAGGCACTGCAACCGCACTTAGTGGAGGTGTGGTTGAGGCCGTGGCTCCCCAAGGAAGAGGGGGAGGCCACTTGGTTCGATTGACACTCACCCAAGGAAGAAGAGGGCGAGTAAGGCACAAACCAATCATCAATGTATAGAATCCCTCTCATGAGATTGCCTCTGATTATAGTTATGTCCATGAATCAATACTGGAGGACGCTCCGATGTTAAAAATGATTCCAGAGAACAAAGAAATCTCAAAGGATTATGAGAGTGCGTATGAGTTGATAGAAAGATCTTCCATACACATTGATGATATATACTGTCGCTCAAGGAAACATAGAGCACGATGATATCGAACCACGCTCTGTTGCAAAATGTCAACAAAGAGCAGATTGGCCTAAATGGAAAGAAACAATCCAGGCAGAATTAGATTCTCTGACAAAGAGACAGGTATTTGGTCTGGTAGTGCTAACCCCACCAAGTGTAAAGCCTGTAGGACATAAATGAGTCTTTGTCAGAAAGCGTAATGAGAAGAATGAAGTCCTGAGGTACAAGGCTCGCCTTGTGGCGCAAGGTTTCTCACAACGCCCTGGAATTGACTACGAGGAGACATACTCTCCCGTAATGGACGTTATAACGTTCCGCTACTTAGTCAGCATAGTAATTTCCGAAGGACTGGAAATGCAGCTCATGGATGTGGTTACAACATATCTCTAGGGGGATCTAGATTCAGAGATATATATGAAAGTGCCTGATGGCCTTACATTACCCAAGTCAAGTGACTCTAAACCACGGAGTGCGTTTGCAATTAAGTTGAAACGCTCACTTTACGGAATGAAACAATCCGGGCGGATGTGGTATACCCGTCTAAGTGACTACTTGATTGGGAAGGGATATAAGAACGATGAAGTATGCCCCTGCGTATTCATAAAGAAAACAAGTTCCGGATTTGCAACTGTAGCAGTATATGTCGATGATATGAACATAATAGGTACTCTTGATGAAATTAGAGAAACCGCGAGCTATTTGAAATCCGAATTTGAGATGAAGGATCTTGGGAAAACTCGATTCTGTCTTGGCCTTGAACTAGAAAACCGAGTTTGTGGAATACTAATCCACCAGTCTGCATATGTCCAAAAGTCAGGCAATTTAACATGGACAAAGTGCATCCTGCTAGCACTCCCATGATCGGTCGAAGTTTGGATGCAAGGAAAGATCCATTTCGTCCAAAGGAAGATGACGAAGAAGTGTTGGGAGCTGAAATTCCCTATCTAAGTGCAATAGGCGCATTATTGTACTTAGCCCAATGTACTCGACCAGAGATTGCATTCTCAGTGAACTTGTTAGCTAGATTTAGCTCAGCGCCAACGCAGCGTCACTGGAATGGTATCAAGAACATCTTCGATACCTAAAAGGAACCATTGACTTGGGACTGTTCTTTCCCTACAGAGAGACAAGAGGGACCGCAGATGGAACTGCAATCCCTAAAGGAAATGTTGATGGCGAAAGCGCCACTCCCTACACCGAAACGCCAAATGACGTTTTGGTTGGTTTTGCTGATACTGGGTATCTCTCTGACCCACATAAAGGTCGTTCCCAAACTGGTTATGTATTTACCAGTGGGAACACGACGATATCTTGGAGATCAACCAAGCAAACCCATGTGGCTACCTCCTCGAACCACTCAGAGATCATTACTCTACATGAGGCGGTTCGTGAGTGTGTACGGTTAAGAGCTATCATCACACATATTCGAGGGACTAGTGGTTTGAGTTCTACCACTGAAGAGCCGACTTGCATTAATAAAGATAATGCAGCTTGCATCGAACAGATGAAGCTAGGGCATATTAAGGGTGATAATACAAAACACATATCACTAAAGTTTTCTACAATCAGCAACAACAGGCCCTCCTCAAGATTCAAGTGAATCAAGTAAGGTCTGAGGAGAATATGGCAGATTTGTTCACCAAATCATTGCCTAAGGCCATATTTGAGAAACATGTGAAAAGCATAGGAATGCGAAGACTTTCCAAGCTCCCCTGATTAATGTAAGTATCAGGGGGAGGTGTAGACGTCAGGGGGAGTCTAACACACATATGTCATCCTCAAATGTAAAAGGTGCGTTGTGCTCTTTTCCTTCGACCAAGGCGTATTTTTTGTCCCACAGGGTTTTTATTGTTACTTGGCAAGGTTTTTAGTGAGGCAACAACTCATGCACCATTTCGCTTTGACTTGGCACAAGGGGGAGTGTTAAAGGAAAAACATATTGTGTGCCTACATCAAAGCAACTAACGAAGAGGGAATCAAGGAATCAGTGATTACCATCAATCAGCACAATTACGGATCAATCAGCATTTAGTATCATTAATGTAATCGATATTTCCGTTGTAATTCTATCCCTATATAAAGGGACTATGAAATGAAATGAGTAGACCAATTCCAATTGGCATTTTACTTTAACAACAAAAGAATTAACAAGGAAATTAATTAAAAACATCATCAACTCACACTAATAAATCCATCCAAAACTCAACACCTTTTACCAAAAGGACTCTTACAAGTCACATCGTGACAAAATCATAGGAAATGTTAACCTAACAAATCATTATGAAAATCCGGTCCAACCTGGACACGTTGGCAGACAGACTAGAGCTCTAACTGATCGAAATCACTAACCGGGCCAAAGGCGTAATTACGATATATTGCCTGAGGATGCAACCTGCAAACCCCGGATCTTTAGGCCAACCTGACCCTTAGATCAAAACATTTAAGCGAGTCGCACTGGACCCAAAATGTTAAAACAAATCAAACGGAGAAATCACAACCTGTGACTCTCAAATCCTCAGACCACCGGTCGTCAGATTAAAACATTTAAAATGGTCATACCGGACCTGAAAATGTTTCCCAACCCAAAAGGAGAAATCACAACCTGCAACTCCCCAAATCCTCAAACACTTTTCAAAACAATAGAAATACCATTTCCCACGACATATTGTTTCCCGAAAAGTCATACCCAAAAACAATATATGAACTCACTCACAAATATTGTTTGCATCACAACAATTCTACCAATACATATATGTTTCCGACATATGTAAATATTCAATTCAATAATCCACATACCACAATGCCACACCATCCATATATATATTCCACATAAATATATATATACGTAATTATCCGCTCAGGGATAATCACTAATACCAACTATAGTCCACACAATAAAATCGTGAAATTCATTTTTATAGTTTAAATACATTTTACTTACCTATGGACCGTAGTTGATCAAGCCCATATGATTTAAAACAAATATTTATTTCATAAATATTTTCACACAATTACGACAAAATAAAGTAATTAAATTTATTCGGTTCGTAATATGAACCACGTGAGGTTTACTCACCTCTGATCCAGCTGCGTCTTCTTAACAGCTCAATTAACAATCTCACGAATCGTCCGCCAAATAAATCCATCGATCACCTAATCCAATAATGATCTTAACTTAGCCAACAACTCAAAAGCACACATATACGGGAATCTGACGGTCGGATTCTAACTTATATAAAAATCCGACGGATGGATTCTCACAAATCGCCTCCCGAATCACCATTTCTCAATTATACGAAGATCCAACGGTCGGATCTTCGTCCGTGACCACACAAAGTCATCGGGACAGTCATACGATCAACATATCAAATCTACAATTCCATCAGACGGTCTGATCTTCACAGATCACAAATCGAACGATCGAAATCGATCGAAACTTAAAAATTCATAACTTAATCATACGATATCCAAAAATTACGTGTAATATACCAAAATGATCGTATTGAAATATAGAATCTGAAAATGTACAAAAACCATATTTTTGATCCCCGGAGGTGGCCGGAAAGGGCCGCCGGAGTTAGTGGCAGAGCCGCCGCCGACCACCGCCAATGGTGTCGGGGCCGGGCTGCTCTTCTTCCTCTCATCATGCTTAACAATTTTCATAACTACCATGTAAGCTGAAAATGACCGGAAGTTGTTGAAATTACCTAAAACAGTCGAGGTGGCCGGAATTTTTCCAGAAACCGGCGAGAATTTGCAGAAACTGGCAAAGCTCCGATCAACGTAAAAATGTCCTCCTTTCGCTTTGATTCCTTCAGGAGACTTGTTCAGAACTTAAAGACGAACTCACTGGTTCAAGAATCACTCAAAACGAAGCTCTACAGCTCGAGATATCTTGATCGAAAGCGTTGGTGGCCGGAAAATTTCCAGAATCCGGCGAGCTTGAATTCCGACGTAAAAACTTCAATTTCTCGCTTTGATCCCTTCATGAAAGTTGTTCAGAACTTTAATCTGAGTTCACCAGCTCAATAATCACAAGAAATGATGGTCTGTAGCTCGAGATATACGGATCAAAAGGTGATTTTCGATCTAAATCGAGGCGAGCTCCGACGAACGTGAAAACGTTCACCCCAAGTGCAATCCTTCTCGGAGGATGATCAGAAGGTTGAGGCGAGTTCAACAAGCCAAGAATCTTGAAGATTGGTGGGCGGAAACTCGAGATATCGGCGTTGACTCAAAATCGACATCAAACCGGGTCGAGCTCCCCGCCGCTTGTACAGGCCGCGCCGCCATGCAAGGCTGCCACAGATGGCTTCAGAGGAGTGAGGCGAAGCTGCTGGACGTGGTTTCTCGTCCAGAGATGGCCGGAAGAGGAAGATAGACGCCGGCGAAGGGAAGAGGCCGACGCGGCTCGAGAGAGAGAAAAAGAGAACTGAGTTTCCAAAATGGAAAAAAGAAAATATTTTTTTTTTTTTTGGAATTTCCGAAAATGGAAGCTTTATACAAAACTGGAAACTTTTTCGAAAAATTATAATTAATTCATACGAACTCCGAATATTGCGTTCCACATATGCACGAGATCGTATCGCCGAGCTCTACAACTTTCACGAAGGAAGTTTTCCCAAATTTTGAACGTATAAAAAGTCAACTTTCGCGAGCCCCTAAATAACGTTCGTTTTTTCGAAAATTAATCGTTCGAACTAATTCCACAACTTCTCCGAGCCTCGTACTCGCTCCCACTATCGTGAAATCATTTCTAAAAATCCACGGAATTTAATTTGGATTTTTCGGGGTATTACATACTCTCTCTGAGAGGTGGGTGGAGGTCGTGGCCTCTTGGCGGCGGCTCTGCAAATTGGGCTGGAGGAAATGGGATTTCCATCTCATCTAGTCGATGGGGGATTGACGGCGGCGGGGATGCCGTTTACTTCTTGTTTTCTTGTTCGAGGTCGTGTGCTTGGGCAGCAGCGATGGTAGGTTTGGGCCGCACAAGGCGGTGGGATATGTTCCTGGGCAATCTGGAGCGGTGATGGTCCCGGGGTCTCGATGCTTGGTGCTGTCTGAGCAGGAAGATCTGGTGGCCGCGGCCGGTCGGGGTACGGACTGGAGCTTCGGGCGGTGGCTTGGGGTGGATTCTCGACCTCTGTTGCTGGCGGTCGAGGATTGCGACGGAGGTAGCAAAGTCAATTACCTTGGACTGGGGTTGATTGCGGCTTGGTGCGGCGAAGGTTACGGTGGACTGCTGGGTCAGTTGTCGACCGGCGTCGTTGAAGGGAGGCAAACTGGTGGTTGGCGGCTGCTGGCTGGGGTGCCCAAGTGGATGGGTGGCCTTTCCAATTCCAACTGGGCTTGGTACTCTTTTGGACTTCCATCTGCTAGGGTTTCTTGTTTGGGTCTGGGCCTATTTCTGTGGGCTTGGATTTTATTTATCTTTTACTATTATTATGTAAGGACTCCGTTTCCTCCAGGGAAGGAGTTCATAGGGTCTCTCTGAGAATATGTCGCCAAAAATGTCCGTAGCATCTGTGCCCCTTTGATTCTCATGGGTGTTTTAGGGTAGTTTTGGCTGAGCTTCATGATCTTTAAAAAGGTTGAATTACTTAGGTAGTGACTCTTTTGACAGTCCCACAGGGATGGGTCATTATGTGTAATTTCGCTGATCAATGCAATGAGTTGACAATTCTCTCAAAAAAAAAAAAAAAAAATCTTTATTGGTACAAAGTGAAAGTGAAAGTTCTTGAATGATGTCGATGAAAATTTGAGTCACTTCCAAGTAGTTGTCTAATGTTTTCCCAAGAGTTACGATATTCATATTTATCATATAGGATGAAGTACTATGATTTCATCTATAAATAAATTGATTTTCTAAGTTTTTAATTCGTCATTTATATAGAAAATTTCAAATAAACTTAGCGGCTAGAAAAATGACTTTTATAAAGTCGAGTATTTCAAGAATTCCAAATCATATTATGTCTTATTTTAAATATCCTACTAAAGCTATTGGTAGAAAGAGTCTAAAAATTTCTTCTGGGGTAAGGATTGTCACTCCCTTTAATAAAGTCGATGATGAATTTGTTTAGGGTTATTTCTCAAATGGAAAAATATCTATAAAGTAGACTGCTACTTGGATGCAATGCAGTGAGATAACACCTTGCACCAATGCAAATTTTATGAATACTATCTGGAAGCTTAATATTCCCCCTACAGCCAAAATCTTTGCTTGGCTTATGGTGAGGGGTAGATTGAAAACTAAAGCTAGAATGGCTTGTTTTACTAATAATTTTGATTCAACTTGCACTTTATGTAAATCTAGGGTTGAAGACTTAAATCATCTCTTTGTTTCTGCCCTTTCTCCTCTAATGTTTGGAATTTGGCTAGAACATTTTCTTCGACCCCTTGTGCCTATAATTCCATCCAAGACTGGTTTCATCACATTTTTCTGGTGCGTAAGGACATTACTCTCATTGAGAACTGCATTTTTATTTGTTGGAAGATTTGGGAGGCCAAAAATAACTTCATCTTCAGGCAAATCCCTCCCCTCCCAAATATGGTCGTCCACTCTACTGCTACTATTGGAACAACTAAGAAGTCTCAATTCCCATGACTCTGACAAGACTCCTCGCCAAATGTATGGTGTTATTAGGTGGTCTTCGCCGCCAGATGATGTTTTCAAGCTCAATTTCGATGGTTCAGTGAATCACTCTCAGTTAGCAGCAGCTGGGTTTATCATCAGATACCACTCTGGCACCCTCATCATTGCTAGTACCCGAAAAATTGGTCTCGCTTTAATTCCAGTTGCTGAATGCAGTGCTATGAAGGATGGTCTCTGAACTATGAAGGATGGTCTCCTTCATACTCTCAACTACAACTGCTCTAGATTACATGTCGAGGGTGACTCTAAATTGGTCGTAGACTGCATTAACAAAAAGTGTGATCCTCCACGGCGTCTACGGTCCTTAATTCTAGACATCCAAAGCATTTCAACCAAGTTTGAAGAGATTGTTTTCAAGCACATTCCTACATAAGCTAACTTTGTTGCAAACGCGATCACATCGCTTGGTCATTCCTCCCATAATCCTATTATTTGGACGAATAGACTTCCTCAATCGGCATCTTCAGCTTTTAGTCTTGACTAATTTAGTTGTGGTATATCTAGAGGTTTTCGGTTGTAGTTTTGTATTTTTCTTCTCAAAAAAAAAAATGTGTCGATTTTATTTTATAATTAACCAAATGTTGGAGTGACGTAGGCTAGTGCCCTAATATTATTTGATGTCCTTGAAAAATCGTAATAATCCCCTTATTGAAGGCTAAATGCTCTCACTCTAACAATGTACATGTTTTTTTGGAATTTAGATTGCTTTTGGAGAGCTTGCTCACCTAAGTGACAATTTTTAAGGGACTGTGAGCAATGTTCTAAAAAACGCTAAGCGCTAGTCGGGCGGTGACTCAAGGACTAGCGCTTAGGGACCTAGGCGGGAGTATAGGCGGAGACTAGGCGGAGACTAGGCGGTTTTTATTTTATTATTATTTTATGACGTAAAATTAATTAATAATAATATTAAAATCCTATAATTGATTAAAAATAATCAAAATAGGTAAAAAAAAAAAAGAAGGTACATGAACTTATGAGCAGGCTGCTGATAGAAGAGGCACATGTTGTTGACGTGGCCAAATGAGTGTGATGAAGACTTTCCTACTATTTTAGCTATCTAAAAGGCCGAGACCAATTTCCAAGAAAAGAAAAAGGCAAGAGCAATAAACCCATAGCTGTTGTCGTTGTCCTTCTTTTTCTGAAACACTATGTTGACAACCAAAATTCTACAAGTCAATTTTATGAGCAACACATGAAAAGACGAGTCATTAAACCCGCAATCTCGTTCGGCCTTCAAGCAAGCTCATTGCAATCCAAAAGAAGCTCTCTAGTTAACTAGAAATAGTGCAATCTCAAATGCTCAAGCAATTAACACGCATCTTGAAGAATTCGTCACGCCAAATTACCATGCAATACACGTGAACCCAAGCCATGTCTATACACTTGGGGCTTAGATAAAGGGATGTGGTGTGGAAGGTAACGGATCTCGTGAGACCTACGTTAAGATAAAGTTCGTCAATAATTTTGGATTTGCGAACCAAAATTCATGCTTGATGGACCAAAGTCTTAATATGGGCTAGTAAGAGGAATAAAGAGCAAGCCTAGCAAAACCCAAAGCCCACTAAAGCCATTATCTCATCCAAAGTCCATCAGAATTAGCTTTGTATCCAAAGCCCAGTAGAGTCATCTCTACTCTCCCGAACGAGAAGCACCACCCTATCAAAACTACTGTTGGGATTGGTGTTCCACGTACCATTTTTGGCAAGAGCCCGTAGTCCATGAAAACCCTTATAACCCAATCTGAGCTTAACATTCAATAATCTTAATAGTCTATCATCACAAGTTTCAATACCAGAAATTGAGGAACTAAAATCTTCAAAAGATCACAACAGCGCAAATCTTGGGGATGATCATCGTCATAAACCTGTGCCACCGCCCTCAGTCTCATAGCCTCAAGAAATTTCCATAGCCCCTTTCACCAATTTAATTTCATAGATAAAACCAAATTTGAAAGTTTAAGAATCTTCTTCTTGAAATTGAGAGTGATCTCTAAAAACCCTTGGTCCTTGTCACCAACCTTCTCCTCCTATCTTCTCTATAAAAGGTTGGTTTGCTGCTGTTGGAAACCAAGCCTGAACAACCCAGAAATTTCAAGCAAGAGATCAAGCTTCATCTCTAAAAACCTTGCCATCAATACCCAAATAGCTTTATCCCACAACCCAAAACCATGCCACTGCTGGAATTTCCTCCTCACTAAACTCACAGGCATCTAGCTCCCACACCATATCCACTTATAAGCTCTATTTTCTAAAATCAATTACAATCGATGCTGTTACCATCTAGCTAGTCACAACAAAATCGTTCCCGGGTCACGCCTTCGATTGATTTTGGGCTTGGTCTTCGCTCTATCAAGAGGGCTATTGCTGTTGGAAATCCAAAACACAAACTTGTCCTCACACGCTCACTGCAGACCCACGTACCCAGATAACCCATCAAATGGTGGAAACGACGACTCAGATAATCCATCACTGCCATCGTCACTACAGACCCACTCATATATCCTTTACAAACACAACCAGCGAATCAAGGAGAGAGAGAGAGAGAGAGAGAGAGAGAGAAAAGTAATCAACAGTTCAAGTATTCAACAAAGAGTTGAGTCAGAATCAAGGAGTGATGTGCCGCTGTACCGGTGCCGTCAAGGTGTCGACTGTCGACGCTAGATCGAGAGACTGAGAGAGAGAGACAGCGGTATGCTCTGGGTCAAGATGTTCCTTCTGGGTTTCTTTTAATGAGCGCACCGCCCAACACCTAACGCCCAGTCCAAGCCGCCTAAACAGCTAGGCGCCTCCTTAGACTGACTAGGCTCCCGCCGAATCTCCGAACGCCTATCTCAATCACATAGCCCATAATCGGGGCGGTGTGGATGCGCCCAGCGCCTAGGTAGCCGCGTTTTAGAATAGTGACTGTGAGGGACAAATGAATTTGATGGCTGAAAACAAATGCACGGTTTTAAGTTGTTATAATTTCAACTTTTAAATTTAAAACACACGGTTGAGATGCATTTGTCCCTCACACAGTTTCTTAAAACTGTCCCTTAAAGCAAGACTGAAGTATATGCTCAACCTCATGTTTATCCTTAATGATTGACTTTAGAGCTTCCCAAGCAAAAGCTATGAAGTTCTAGGGGTACAGTAAGAAGATCAAGAAGCTTTATTAGATCTATAATTTTCAAATTAAGTTCAACTTGGTGGATGTTTTGTATCAAAAATTATCCTTTCGATTTTCGAATCTTTAATCCAAGAGAACTAAATACCTTTTTTTTTTTTTTTAGAAGAAGAGAATTAAAATACTTGAATCAAGTTTGGGCTAACTTGTTAATAGTGTACAAATAATGAACTGGGCGGGGCAGCATTCTATAGGCCTTGAAACCTGATAGTTCACATCTTGGGCCTTATAAACACTCGTAATTGGGCCTTGAAAGGTTGCTATCTTATCCAGAAGATAGCAGCACTATTCAATAAGATATGAGCAATTATTAGGTCATAGAGGAAACTAGTAATCATTAGGTTGTTGATCACACAAGCCAAAAGAATTCCAACTTCAATCTCAAGTGTGATCAAAACTAAAAGATACCAAATTACCGAAACGGGACAGAAAATACATTGGAAGGGCTTCCAGATCAATTCGATAGTTCTGTCACTCACTCACTCGTGTTATTCGCAATATAAAATGAAGTTTCAGAGGATGGAGTAGAATTGCAACAATGGATCACCAGATCAATGCTCAGAGATCATCACGTACGTATATCAGTAACCATTAACCAAAGCCAGCCAGGAGCACAATGAACATTGTATTGCATGCGCGGCTAGGCTAGGGTTACAATCATCATGCATCTCCATACTCGGTGGTCCATTACTTACTGCTTACCCTATACTGGGTCGACATAAGTTATCAAGCTATTGTATATTTGCTTCTATATTAAGCACTAGTCTCTTATATGTACAATATTTTGGTCGAAGTTTGAATATTCTGCATGCATTTTGAAGTGGACAGCTAGCTACTAAACGAGATCACAGTGAATGAGATCTCAAAGGACGATGGAATTGAAGACCTCTTTAGGTTTGGGAGTCTTTTTACATATAATATATCGATCATCATTGCATCACCATGACATGGCCCCTTATATCTGAATATCTGATATAAACAAAATTTGGGTTGACCACCTTCATAATTGCTGGTCGTCGTTCATGACGTCAGTCCAAATATATAATAGATGGTAATACCATCTAGTTTCTCATATGTTCTCTTAGGCCACGTTTGGTTTGCGGAAATGAAGCATCAGGAAAGGAAATTTGTTCATTTCCTGCATTTGGGATGCAAAAGAAAAGGAAATCGTTTCCTGAAGGAAGGGAAAATAAGGGGGAAAGTGGTTCCTTCCAAATCTCAAAGGAATCACTTTCCCCCCTTCTTTCCTTGCATTTATTAATCACAACATATTATTTTATTACATTATTTACAAACTTTTTAACAACTTTCCTGATAACTTTCCTTACGTTACCAAACATCGGAATGAAAAGTTGTTGGGAAATTTCATTTCCCTTCCCATGAGAAAGACAAAGGAATTACTTTCCTTTCCGTGAACCAAACGAGACCTTAATCTGGAAAATTATGGAAGGATCTCCTGAAAATGAGAGAAACAATTTTGATTTTGTTTTTAATAGTGATTTGTAAATAACAGTTCAATACATTATACACATGAGGTGAGCCGGGACAGGCGCCCTCCTCAAGCCCCAGTTTCCTTAAATTGAGGTAATTGACCAGTTGGTTTGCTTCGGACCTCAAATGCAGTTCAAAACTACAAATTAACTGAAGAAAAATTTAACTGGTAGTTCAATTTCAGGATGAGTGATTGTGCAGATTAATTATAAGGTGGGTGGGTCACTGGTCCTCATCAAAGAAAGATGGCTTTATAAAAAGTATGATTGGTCTGAGCAGAGCACTTTAGGTTGCAGTTTATTTGTATACTCTAGCTTAGCCAGTAGACACCGAGTGACTGGGTGTCCCGCACCATGCTTCAATTCATTAGGGAATATCCCACCTATTTCACCTTGCTTATTATAGGTAATTTACTCACCAATCTAAAAGCACAATGCACGTCTTTTACTCCATTTTCACTCTAGGTCCTCACAATACTCTTAGAACAGTCCCACTTTAGTCAAAAATTACTAATTTCACCAACCGTTATGTCAAATTCAAGAGCAAAGAGTGTTTTAAATCACACGATTATCTTTAACCTACCAAAAAGGTACAAAAGAAGAAGACAAGGAAAGTTGGTTTGACTTCAGATGCTAATGAGGGCATCTGTAATTTGTAAAGTTTAGAAGAAACTGGAATCTGTAACAGTAACCAAATAAAAAATAAAAAAAATTACGCAGTAACCCAAGAACCTTTCCCTAAACAGTTTTTTAAACTCTCTTTATGCCCTTTAATTTTAATTTCTCATAATAGTGTCTTCCTAGTGAGAACACAAGTGTCCCCTGGCAAAAAGAGGTCTCTGCTTCCAAGTAACAAGGGAGGAACTAAAAGCCATGGAGCACATGGGGATCAATCAATCACAGAAACACAGCTATGGTACAACAGAAATCAAAAGCTAGCAGGAATAATCAAAAAGATGAAAGCAGCTAGCAGTGGGGTCCTAAAAGAAAGGTCAAGATGATTCTCAAAGGCAATAGCTTTTGCTGTTGTAGGCAACAAATGAAATCTACCCACTCACCAAAAGACACATCTATATTTCCCAATACCGTCAAGAAATTTCCTAGCAAGAAATTGACTAATGTGAGTCATGTGTGTAATGCAGTGCCCATCACAGATCAGATAAAATAGAATTATGAAGTACTGGATTAGTCACCAAAACATAATGATCGAGCTTATCATGACAAAAGGCATCTAAGATGAGCTGCACTAGTTCTCTTCTTACGCATGGGTTACAATTACAGTATTAACCTATTTTTTCCCTGCCGGTTGTATATAAAATGTGTGTTTATCTTTCTCATTACACAGTGAGAAAAAGTACGCGACCAATAGATTTGACATGACTTATTGAAAGAGGATGAACAAAAATTAACCAGAAATCAATGCATTACATGATGATGTTGGAATATAACCCAGATTTCCAAATAATTCTGCCACCAGAAGTAATATTTTTGATTATAGGCAAGAAGGCAAATTGGTTTCTATTTCAGAGGAAAGCTGCATGAAAGGGTTAAAAAAAAAAAAAAAAATTACGATTCTAACTGAAAATTAAATTACTCGCAGCAAAATTACACTAACCAAAGAGGCAATCGATAAGCATGTGGGAAATTGAACATATTGTAATATAGGTATATACTAAATATATATGAATCCTAAATAAATAAATCTGTTATACAAGCAAGAGACGGAAGAAAATCGAAGGGATAATGAACAAAGCGAGGCCACAAGGATATTACAAGATCAGTATATCTGCAATGGGAGACCTCGATCACCCTTGTCGACTGTTGACTCTATCCATCATATGGCTTGGTGGACTTACTTGACCTTCTGTTTAGTACAACAATCCAAGTCAATATTTCCAAGACTACGGCGATCCCACCCAACACACAGATGGCAATTATGTAAGCGGTTTTCCAATGGTTAGTAGGATTTAGTATGTCTAAGCCTTTGAAAATATTCACAATGCCAAGCACTAGAATCGCATATCCAACGCTGTGGTGGTAGATGTTCCAGTAGAGCCTGTACTTGTGATCCTTACCAGGTCTCAAGAACAATGCAAACATCTGTAAAAAGTCCAAAGACGGCAATTCCATCATAAGAAAACAACCAAAAAACTAAGTAGCGCAACAAACTAATCTGCCTCAACATGCCTAATCAAGATAACAGTACCGAACAAATATAGCACCACACAACAAATATTCAGAGAGTTCAAATTCTCAATGCTATCAATTACCAAATCACTTTTATCCGTTACTAATAGTGTAAATAAAATTGGGTAAGAATTTTACCTGCACAGTTGCAAAGGTGAAGAGGGTAATTCCGATGTTGCGGTGGGTAGTGTATTCACCCCTTCCAAGCTTCAGTCCGGTGGCCCAGCCGGCGACACCGATGGCATAAGCAGATATTTGGCAGGATATATGGAGATAAAACCATGCAGGATCCGCAGACGGAAAAGTCCTGATGTACCTTGCTATAATAATCCCCAGTGGAAACAAAAACCCCCAACTCACAGCATTCAGAATTCCATGAATCTGAAACACAAAACAGCAAATTAAGGAATCCCCAACTTTAACAAATTGATCAAATTGCCAAAAAAAAAAAAAACTGATTAAATTCATACCTTTACTCAAAGTTTCAGCTTTTAAGCAATTAAAACTATTTAAAAAGTAATTAGCAGTTATGAAAAGAATTTGGAAATTAAACTCACATTCCTGTCCTTCAACTTGGGATCGGCTCCGGCCCCGGTGACACCGGCATTAGTTCCGGTCAAGGTGAGAGTCCCCTTAGCCTGAAGATTGGGTGCATCAAAAGCATGCTTCGCCGGAAACCCATCTATGACGGACGGCCCCACCTGCCAGACGTGGTTCACCTGCCCAGTCTTCACCTTCACCTTGGCAAACAACCGGAAGACCCCGCCGGAGGACTCAGCGGCCGTGTCCCAGACGTCGAAGGCGAGCTTTCCGGGTACGATGGAGCTGTAGGAGCTGATGTTGAAGGTCTTGACGGCCATGGCGCCGGAGGAGGTTTTGTAGGCGAGGAGCGTTTGGGCCCCGGCCATGCCGGTGCCGGTGGGGTTGATGGCCCAGGAAGTCCATCCGGCGGGCTTGGCCGGCGGCGCGATGAAGGCGATGGCGAGAGTGGAGTTGGCGGAGTCGTAGTACCAGTGGAGGGTAGAGCTGAGGGTTGGGAGGTCGGCGCATTGGGTGTAGAGCATTTTGTTGGCGAAGGACTGGGAGGAGCAGCTCTGGGAATACGCGGGTGAGATTAGCAGAATCACAGTCAGTGAGATTAGCGTCGCCAAGTTCTGGTTAGCGCAAGAAGAAGAAGAAGCCATTGTTGGAGATAACAAACGCTTTCTCACTAAAATTTTGGCGGAATATATAGAGCAAGGAGAGACTGATTCCGTGTGCGCTACTAGCGCTAGTCTTCTGAGTCTCCTAATGAGAGAGTGACGCGTGTGAGATGCTTTGTTTTGGATTCCACGTGGACAGTTGGCAGCTCAAGTAATTTATGGAATGGAAATTGATTCAAGGAACCAAAAATCAGGAGGCAATAAATGGAAATTGAATGATAGCCAAGTAAGAAATTATAAATATAATGCCTAAATTGATTTTAAGGACTAAAATCACAATCAAGCAGAGGCAAAGAATCTGTTAGACTAGGATTTGTATGATTTTGGAATATTTACACGTGTGGGATTTTGGGAAATTGTATCCCTGCCCGCAGTGATTTTCTGCCCGATAAGATGTGATTGAATTGAGCTGATGCAAGGTTTGTGTCATGATTACCTCAATAATAATATTACATAATATTTTTTTTTGTTGGTTAAAATTTCGATTTCATTAATTGTTTGCGTCTATACTCTATAGAGAGGGAGGTTGGGGTTGGGTTAGGACTACGCACGTTAGATAGAGAATCGAATTCTCTTTCTTTTACAGAAGTCTATGCTTGAACAAAATTCTCAACAAAAAGTCAAAAACACATAAACAAAAAAGAGATGCTTAAACAAGGTTGACATTTTTAATTTGTGATGGAGAAAAATATTGACATTTTTTTAGATTTTCATATACAGTTGACATTTTTATGACTAATGAAATTGAATGGAAAAATCATTAGATTCTCTTGGTATCAGAAAACCGATTCATGCATGTTTAACTTTTTGCTTTTTCAGTTGGGATAAGAGGTAGACCTCATTGGCTATTCGATGTACTAATATCTGATATACTTATCTAAATTGCTTAATAATATGCAATTCCTTCTTCTGAAAAAGAAAAAAAAAAATTACATGTTTAACTTTTAATTACTTGGCAAAGTGCAGGATTCTTTTATGACTGTATTAAGTTGTGTGAAGAAATTACGCATACACTAAAGTTCCTCCTTTAATCAACCTATGAAGGCAAATCTCTTTATGGGCAACTTAATCCCCTCCAATAAAGAAGATTTAGTCTAGGTTTTAGCCTGATTTGTTTTCCAAATCATATGCATGTTCATTTAGTTTTTCTTAATAACCAAGTGAATGGGTTTTCCTAATTGTTTTTGCAATGACAATCGATAGATTCCAAGATGAATAAGTAATGTCAATTTCATTACTTGGATGCAGTCATGCAGTCAAGGAAACAAGTTGTTGGCATGATTGTCCGAATGATTCTTAATGTAAGAAGTGAAGAAATTTTTGGACTCTAAATTTTGAACTTCTTTGAAGATGACAAAGAGTCAAACTTGTAAGAAATGCGACTATGAGACGATAGCTCTTGATGTAAACAAAAAAGAAAACAAACTTACTTGAAATTCAATGAGAATGCATTTGCATGTGATGAACAAACAGCCGTGGCACTCAAAGGTCACCACCAGCCTAGGGTCTTCCTCCAACTGGGTTGCAAATATACTTGTTCGATCGCCTCCTTTAACCAGAAATGGTGGCTAAGCTAATTGCAAAGATGGAGAATGCTCTGGGCCACCGTTTCTCCCTTCGATGTCTAACAAGATGTCCAGGTTTAGAAATTATTGATATATACCGTTACAGTAAAACAGAAGAAGAAGCAATAACAAAAAGGACACAGACATTATATTTCACCTGCACGTAAATTACGGATGTCTGACCGATCAGTATATAGTTGATTGCCTGTAGAGTTGACTTTAGCCTTTGAGCTAAATATAACCTGGAATGTTCTATTTTATTCATACTTGTATGACATTTTACTATTTTACATATACGGTAAAAGAACGAAAGTAAAAAACAACAGCAAAGCACAAAACAACAAACTTTCAGACACCCTGCAGTCCTGCACCAGAAAATGAAACCTTCATACCCTAAACAACAAATTTTAACAAAGAAAAAAGAGAAAAGAAGAAAAAAAAAAAAAAAACCTGAAAACAACTACAACTAAAACCTAAGAATCAAACATAGCGAGTCACCAGATAAACAAAACACCAATACAAAAATCAACAATTAGGACGAACTTTAAAAAAAAAGAAGGATAAATTCTCTTCACGAGTTATATATACTCTCACAACTAACCAGGAGAATGTCATTCACACTTCTTATAACGACAAAATTCCATATATAGCAGTTTACTAATAAAATAATATACTTGATTAAAAACCTAGAAAACCCCCGAATTAAGAAGGGGAACCCCGTGAAACGGGGAATGGGATCAAATAAAAATGGTCCAATTATTCATCGAAGAATCCAAGATGCAAGTAAGAAGCCAAGTAGCTAGGGGTTTGGCTCATTTTGTTAATATCAATAATATGTTAAATTAAGTGGGGTTTTTTGCAAGGCAAGAAACCGACTAGCTACCGGGACTAGTGGACGATCACTGACTAAAACATAATTAACTCTTTCTTAATAAACAGTTGATCGAGCATACCTGTGTCATGCACAAGTATCTGCAAAATTATACTATAACGTTTATATTGAATATCTGATATTCTCGTAGATCTAAGACAAAAAAAGCGTGCCTACAACGAACCGTGTGTCTGCATTGAAAATTGATTAAGGAAATATCTGGTAAGTTTTGTACTGAAGCAGGTGCACTTGGGCATATAAGTCACTCGGGTGGTGGCTTTCTGGACCATTTCGTTTTTGGTTTCATGGAAAGGACCATTCATCTTATCTTAACTGGTAGCTAGCTTTCTAAATAAAGTTGTGCAAAGCTCCAGAAGGATATATAGTGGTTGTGCTGAGACGAAAGAGAGGGATCCTATTGTGGTGGTAATGGTGGCTGTCTATTAAAAATCGATCGTTACTGTCCAAACGTTTCACACGAGAATGAATTTCGTAATTTCCAGGCCATAAAATGAAAATTCAAAAGACTTCTCTTTCAATAAGTGACCCTTTTCGTCTTTATGAAAAAAATAAAGCGACCCTTTTTCATCGATAGGCTATCGACTAAAATAAGAATCAATTTTAAACTATTTTGTTTATGATCGCCACATCGTAATTATTATTGGAGGAAAAAAACACAGTTACTATTAATATTTGATCATCAACACAAGTGTTCTTTTTGTAAGTAACTGAAGCTAGACCACATGCAATGCTTTGATTTTTGGCCAAAAATGAAAACTCCTTTTTTGGCTTTGAGTGCTCCATTTCGAAAAAGCGACCCACTTTTGTCTCGATACAAAAAAATTAAAGTGACACTTCATGTTTATATGTCAATCTATAAATCTAACATATTCCACCAGTGGGAATCTTCTTTGAATAACAAATCATGAATATAAACCATATGGTAGTTCAAAAATTATTTAATTATCCATTCTCACAGATCTTTTTTTTTTGAGAGAAACCATTCTCACAGATCGTATCACATTTTGATCAGCAAATAACTATTAAGAAAGCTAGCTAGAACCGTATTATCAATGACAATGATCTATAAATAATAACAAGCAAATGGGACTAATAACTAATATTATTCTGGGAATACAAAGAAAATCTCCGACCCCAAATTAAAAAAAAAAAAAAAAGAACAAGAAAGGTCCAAATCTAGAAAACAAGAAGAGTCCCAAGGACCAAGAGCAAAATAGAGAACAAACCCACGTGTCCTCCTTCACGAATCCTCAAGGGCGCTCCACTCTTAGCACTCGTGGGACTAGCCGCGCCGCCACTAGTGGTGTTTGTGGTGTTGGTACTGCCGGTGCCGGCCAATCTCAAGAGACCGTACGCGGCGAGATTTTCCTTGCCCATTTCGTGCTTCATGATAAAGCCGTTGGACTGGTTGACTCCAGGGCCCACCTGCCAGACCTGGTTCAGCGTCTCTGCCTTCTCCGGAACCTTGACGGTGGCGAAGAGCGTTAAGTTTCCGTCGGCGGTGAGCTCGGCGCTGGTGTCCCAGACGTCGAAGGCGAGCTTTCCGGGATTCAGTTCGCTGTAGGATTTGATGTCGAGGGTTTTGATCATGGGGGTGCCGTCTTCTTTGGTGTAGGCGACTATGGCTTGAGCGCCGGGCATTTTGGTGCCGTTGGGGTTGATGGCCCAGGCGATCCAGCCGCCGGACTTGGGAGGTTTGGCGATGAAGGCGACGGCGAGGGAGGAGTTGGAGGCGTTGTAGGTATAGTGGAGGTAGGAGCTGAGGGAGGAGAGGGCGGTGCAGTTGCTGAAGGACTTGTTGTTCTTGAACTTGGCGGAGGGGCAGTCGGCTGACTGAGAGGGTAAGATTAGCAGAGCCGAGAGGGAGATCAGGAGGAGGAGGAGGAGGGGAGAGAAAGAAGCCATTGGAGAGAGAGCGAGTGAGAAATTAGTGTTTGCTTTGCTCAGTGACCCTAAAATTAATGTAGAGGAGAATTAGGTAGGGTTATTTATATCCATTGCTGGAGTGAGGTGGACAGAGACCCGGTGCTTCACTGCTTCGTGATTGGTGCTCCGAGATTTTAGAGCAAATGCACGCATATTTTGATAATTGCCAATTTTATCAAGGTGTGAATTCAAATCAGTGCGCGTCTGATTTCTAAATGGGCAGACTTCTTTTGAAAGCTCTTTGTTACCGTTCTGATTAAAACAAAAGTAGTAAAGAGTTAAAAAAAATTTCAGTAAACAATTGTGTTTTTTTTTCTTTTCAGTAAACAATTGTCTTAAATTCTAACAATTTGAATTAAATCGAATACGAATCATTCATTTACTTAAATATATGCATATACAACATGTAAACAACGTACTGCAATTCATTCTAAGGTAGTGAATGCTCACCATACGATTGAAACCTCAAGTTTCTTTACATTTTAATGAAATACCGATCAAGTGTATAAAGGCTAAAAATCCTTTGTTTCCTAGCATGGTGTGTGTATTGCTATTGAACATGGGTCACGACTCACGAGCACTAAATGAAGATATCCCAAAAGGGGATTAAACTGGGGGAGACATGTGGGCTACTTGCATAATGCAGAGAATACCGTTAGATGAGCACCGAATTTGGGCGGTGAATTCATGGGGGTCGTCGGTGGAATGGGGGATTGGTGAATTATTATGAATACATATGAGAAAATTCCATCTAATTAAGGACTTGTTTTTCTGCGTCGACCTCGTAATAGCAGGACTTGCTTTGCCTCCACTTTTATGTTGGAGACGCGACTTTATATTTTATCTATAAAAAAGCAAACATGTGAACAGCACGACTTGGAATTTGATTCCTCTTCTTTCTGAAAAACTACACCGGGCCACCCAACCTTTCCAAGTTCTAAGTTTCTAACAAAGGAAGGTAATGGAGTATGGATGGAAAAATATTGCGTGCATGTGAAAATGGTATATGCTTCGATGTTTCCATCTTCTTTATATGAGAAAACTCAGAAAAGAATGAAATCCCTTGTTGTTTTTGTTTTTCACATTTTCCTATGTAATCACTTATCTCAATTGAGTAAGAGTTTTAGTAGTTCGAGATTTTGCAAAAGAGGTAGTTTTTGGATACTATTACATATATTTTTGAAAGAAATTTTGTTTTGGAGAAATCTTATTATTACGTAATTAACTTGCGTGTATGAGATGTTATTTAATCTTAATTGAAACGTACAGGTAAAGAGAGTGTGAGTAAAAGATTGAAGAAATAGTTCGTAATAATTTTTAAGTTTATATGAATCATTAAATCAATTTATAACTATTTTGTATGTAATATGATGTGTGTGTTGTTTAGTCATAGTCTATCATTCTATTGTGTTCAAATGAAAATCGTATGCGGTTCAATCTTTCAATCTTCTTTACGGGATTGATGGTAAAGGAAGTGGAACACTTTTTTTTATTTTGTTTTTCACTTTTTCCTACATTGGAATCACATGTCTCGATTGAGTAATAGTTTTGTTTTAGTAGTTGAAATATATTCTTAAACTTTTGCAAATAAGATAACTAACGGATAATTTAAATAATAATGAGAAATTGCTCGTGAGCTGTGACATGCTGGTAAGTTATAATTCTAACATTATTAAAGGTCATGAGTTCGATTCTCATTGACATATGTAAGGGTGAGGTGAGCTAAGGGGTTTTATTTTTATTTTTAATTATAATAAGAAATTATTATATAGTACCGATCACCTTTGTATCGTATTCCGGATTAATGTGATCGGTTTATTTATAAACCTTTTCTTCTCTTTTTTTGCTCATGTATTCACCTCCGCTTACATGCCAAGATACTATTGGTCTGGTTCACTACCAAGATACTATTGGTCTAGTTCACTACTTGGTAATGACACATGATATTTCAATACCCACAGAATAATTACTCAACTATAACATATTATTTTAGAAAATTTCTTAATTTGAAGAAAATGTTTGATTTTACGGTTGATAATTTGCTTGACTTTTTCATCGTAAGATATGTACAAGTAAATGCGTGACGAAAAGATAAAATAAGTAGTATTACTTTATTGATTTATAGTATACCGCTAGACCTGATGAAAACAAATCACAGTGCACAAAATTCAAGTAGTTCTCCAGAAGACTACACTTTCCTTTTCCAATTGGTAATTTCGAACACATTCCTCTCATTTGTTCTACTGTCAACCTAAAGCACAATTTCTATTTTTCGCTATACTGTCAATACCTTTGAACTTCCTCTGTTTTCTCAATTTGCAAGTTTTTCTATTTATTTCAGCTCCTCTTTTCGTCTGATTCAAATAGTCTTGTTAGTAGAAATTAACTATTTATAAAATAAGGTCAAGATAACACTATCAAGTTATTGACTCTCACATGCATCGAAGGAAAACGAACTTAATTCTCCATCCCTTTTTCTTGACTTTTGCACGATTTGTTGGTGTATTGACTTGCACGTTTCTTCAGCCTGTGAATTCCCCCATCTCCGGATTTAAATAGTTTGCGTGGTGATCGATCTGAAAAATAAGCAACTTATTGAAGTCAGAATATTAGGAAAAGTGGTTTCTAATGGACGAGGTTCACTGAATTATGACTAGAATTCTTACAGAGAGGGTAATGTATTGAAAAAGAGCTTTATGAGTGAAGAACATCTTTGTAGCGTAGGAGATGGTTACGTATCAAAAAAGATCTTTAGTTCTTTATGAGTGAAGATCTTTGTAGCGTAGATCAGAAAAGTGTTGCATGGACTCTTTTCTTTATTAGTTTAATTTTGTTGAAACAATAAGAAAATTAGTACGTTGTTTTTTATTGGTTTCATAATTACTTTTTTCATATTTTAAGTTTACACCGAGCCACACAACTCTAACAATCTCTACCATCTACAATAAATGAGATTTAATATTTCTCACCAATTACTTTTGAGTGATGTCATGGTTCATCCCAACTCCACTTTCAATCATGATTTTTTTTTTCTTTAAATCGCTCCACTTAGCCTCCGAGTAACTCTACCTTGTATGACTTGGTCCCGGTCAGACCTTTGGGTTTGATTTGTATCACCTTCAGAACTAACAGGTGTAGGGTTTATCTTGAAAATCCTTAGTATTGTAAGGAGTAAAACAAACAGGTCGGTGCATTGTTGTACGTCGTTCCTTTTTTCCGATACGAGATTTCCATTCACATCTTGAATTTACATCGAGTTAAACAGCCCCACAACCTCATTAGTCGAGAAGATTTCTTTTCTAGAAATATGACTACGTAACGAGAGATATGTGGCGAAACTGTCAACACTCAACCCGACAATGCAATATTTTGGTGAACCACTGTTGCGATCCAAGAGCATTGAAGTTGAAAGAGGATCAAAGTAGATGAAGAAAATAGCGGGAGAAACGACAACATGTGAAATTGTGAATCACTGGTTGACATATTGCATATGTTCCAGGGTTACATTTTCCTTGAATTGTTGACACTTAACAACCAATACCCCATTGAAGAAGCACCACCCAACAGCCACATTGATTGCAACTTATGATGTGACACACTTGATTACCATTACAGAATTGGACACAACTAATGAACACGATCATGATCATGACCGGCCAGGATTTGATTTGTTAGACCCCAAATTCAATCATGAGGAGATGGGGAAAGGCCCATTGAGCAGCTGTTGTTCGGTTGTTCCATAATTGTTTGAGGGAAACATGTACGAGGAGAGCTTTATTGATGAGAATCAATGAGTATAACTGGGGGACGTAATACCGAAGTTTTATAAAATACAATGATAAACTCCGAAAGTACCTATGATTTGATAACTTCTTTAATCTTCGAAATGAGGTTAACTATAGTATTAATTAATTCGTTGCATGACACTCCCGACTAATCAATTTTTCTCCTTGATCTTTGCTAATTAGTGTTTATTTCCGGCAGTCAGCTCTGTTTATATTCATTCTGTTAGTAACTATTCGTATTCCGTATCAATCTATGTTTGATTTCTTAGCATAGCAGTTCATTTCTCGAGTAAAAGAACGCGAGCATTGGTCCAAGATCAAGCATATCATATACTCCTAGCAAGAAGAATTGCAAGCAAAGTTAAGACAGAGATATTGTCATATTGCTTTTTGTAGCCGTTGCGCCTCTCCTAGCTTGAAATATAGCTACTACAGCGCGCCATTGACCTTGATGCTGGAAAGTGGTGACTGTTTCTGTGTGTGATCATTCAAAGGGAATAGAGCAAGGTCATGGTACGTGAGGGGGAGTACTGATAGTGGTGGAGTCGGGAATTCGAAATTGCATAGTTTTCTGTTCTCTTTTGCTCCCTTGTACCACACAGAATGTCTGAAGACTGAAACTGTGCAACGCAAAACTCATCATGATTGTGTTTCCATTCCTTCCACATAGGAGTGGAAGGCCAAGAAAAGTGATTGTTTCCTCAACTTGAGCTGCATTGAACTGTTATCAACTCATGCTTTGTCTAACAAACTTAGAAAATAAAAATCATAACATTAAGTTAAGATAATTAAAAAAGAAAGGAATGATGGTGCAGTGTCAAACACATATAGTAATCAAGTCCATGTTTACCATGCACTAATCACCTTTTTAAGAGCCATACGATAAGAGATGATAAAGAAACCACTTAAACCAGTGATGGAATTGTATTCTTCTTCCATCAGCTCTATTTGAAATTAGTCTGGCAGCAGATACTGCAGAAGCAAGTACCTTTCATAATTTTGTTTCAGAAAACCTGGACACAAGGAAATCTTAATTTATTGAAAAGGGTTTATACAAAGATCTTATGAGATAACTAGGTTTTATAATTCGATGTTCTATATATGATACATATATATATGATGCGACGTACACTCATACAGTATTAACTTTGTTACAACAAACGTACCATGAAATGGTAATATCTAATACCTCTTTGCCCAATACATGTAGTTGAGAAAATTCAGGGAGTTGAGAATGCTAAGAAGTGTGTAAAACAGATCCAAGCGCCCATGATTCAAATTCATCCCTCCAAGCCACTCTTTCCCATATTTTCCACTAACTGAATTTACTATGGACACCAGCACTGAGCTCAAGAAGTAACCCATTGATGTTGAGCACCATGACAAAGCAATGCACATGCTTCTCATGCTATTGGGTGCCTCGGAGTAAAAGAACTCGAGCATTCCTCCAAGAGTGAGCATATCAGACACTCCTAGCAACAGGAATTGCCACCCGAGCCAAAATACCGATATCACATTGCTGTCAGCAGCCTCTGCACGCCTCTTAGCTTCGACTAGAGCAGCTGCGGCCATTGAGCCTGATGCTAGTGCTAGCCCCAGTCCGATCCTCCAGAGTGGTTTGAAAATTACGTTTTTTCCAGAATGTAATCGTTCGTATAAGGGAATGGAGGATAGCATGATGATAAGAGGGATTACTGTTAATGATGGAGTCGGAATTTCAAAGTTATGTAGTTTCCTATTCATTATGCTCCCTTGTACCACGGAGAATGTTTGAAGTTGAGCTAGGCAACAGTTCATCATGATTGTGCTTGCAAATATAGGTAAAAGGGCAAGAAAAGTTCTTGTTTCCTTAATTTCAGCTGCATTGACTCTGTTGTCTATTAATGCTTTGTCCAGGAATCTGAGAAATCATACTTTATGTTAGATAACAGATGCATAGAATCAAGATGCAAGCTATACATGTCACCACCATGACACAATTAAGGAAGAGAAATGCTAGCAAACCTATTCTCTTGAAAGAAACCATTCACTTTCAAGATCACCCTCTAAGACATCGTTGCAAGAAATCAGTCGAATTAGAAATGATTTACACATAAAACGTTATGAAATATATAATGGAGGATGACAACAATAAGGGATAAAGTTCTAGCATTCCTCCTAAGGGACAGATTGAGATGAGAGGAAAAGAGAAGTTACTTAAACTTGTGATCTCCATCCGCTCTGTTCAGGTTGAGTGCAGCTACTGCATACTGGTTCCCCAATCTCTCATCTGGCGAGGCTTTCCAGTTTTGAGCAGCAGAAGTAAGTACCTTTTACATTTCCAAACACAAAAATCAAAATGCAACTACAACAGTATAGTCTATCTGTACTTCATTAGTATTTTTCCAATTGCATTTTCATCAACTTCCGTTTACCTTGATGATCCTTGTTAATGAGCTCCCAGTGGGTCGTTTGTGCCTATAAAATGGACTTCCACTGATGAAGATAAGAAGCGCCAAACTCAAAACTATAACTGTTATGGGAAAGCTCCAATTCCAGCCTTTGTTCTCTTCCACCCAAACCATGACAGTTGAGCTAATGAGTCCACCAGTGCATACGGAAAAGAAAAACCAATTGAAGAAGGCAGAGATCTGTCTCTGATTGCTGTGATCAAGCTGATCAGCACCATGTGCAGGTAAGTTGGCATTGAGTCCAGCAGCACCAGCAGCAATGGCGTAAAGGCCAGTGTACAGAATTGCTGCTTGAGACTGAGAAGGCTTTAACTTCAACGCCGGCCGTAACCTTCTGCTTTGAGATTGGATTGTCAGCAAGATTAGTCCCTATATATAATATCAGTCAAGAGGTTTGTTAAGATCATTTAGGATTAACTTAAAAAACAGATGATAATGACATAGTTTGAAAGATAAACATGTTTACCAGCAACTCAATTATGCAGGAAAGAATGAAGGTTGTGAATCTAGTGAAGAGTGAGTCACTGATAAAGCCTCCCATGATGGTGAGCAGAAAAGAGGTTCCCATGAAATTGGTGACCATATTTGCTGATTTAGCAGGTGGATAATGCATTGACTTTGTGAAGTATGTGACAAAGTTACTGGCATTGCATAAGAAAACCATGTTGGTAAAGACCTCAACAACTGCACCACAACAAGAATTTTATTGTGACCAGATCAATATCATCCATCAATCATAATAGTCCTACACTTTCGTATCAAAGTACCAAATTAAGGTTTGCTTGATCCCAGTAAGTAATCTGTATGTTATGTACTAAAATGAAAAAAGGAATCTTAATTAGATTGTGAAATATGCTCCTGGATTAGTGGTTTAGATGGAGATGAGATCATTAAGATCCTGAATTATAAAAAACTAAGGTTCCTCAATATTAGATGAATTAAGATCCCATATGCAGTGTCATTATACATAAAGAATGGTTAAGATCTGTGCTGGTGCAACTTACCACATGCAAAGGCAGCAGCTCTAATTCCACCATGGATTTTAGGATTTGCCTTTCTTCCTTTCCAATCAACATACTGATCATCACTTTCTTTCTGGTAGGTATCTATCTCCATACTCATCTCTAAGCCCTCAAGTGATCAAGTTTCCGAGCTTATACTACTATTATTATGAAGACTATGAAGGTTTATATAACTGGGATGGGATTTTGAAGAAATGAAGAAAAAGAAGGAAACTGGAAACAGAGATGAATTGGTGCTTAATCAGATATGGATGGAATAGTGAGGATGAAAAATTATAAGATGATAGTTAAAAAAGATGGAGACAACTTTGATGGAAAAATCATATCTCTGCATGTTGGGAAATAAGGCTATGCAGACACTTGTTTCCAAACACTGGATGAAGTTTTGTGAATGCATAGGGATAGAATTGGATTGATGAGAGAATCCAGCATTGAATGCCTACCTATTTACTTGCGTGACACCTTGAATCTCAAAGGTTTTGATTAGAAAATAGATCATTCTAGGCCATTAGGCCATTGCATTGCATGCAGAGTTTTTTTTTAACGTTAGTAGTCAATATCATTAAATCTTATATCTGTTTGGGGTGATGTAATATCGCATGCAGCTATGCTAATTCGTCTACGATCCACCGCCACTAAATCTACCTCTGCGTTACAGCTAGTGACTGGGTACAAGTATCGTACTTATGCATATTTGAGTGTGTCATTTATATGCCAATTGCGCCGCCACAGCGCTCTATGATGGGTCCTTACAAACGAATGGGCAACTACGTTGGATTTGAGATTCCATCAATCGTCTGCCACTTAATGTCCTTGCTAGGCGATCTCTTTACCGCATGTCTTGCGGATTGTCACTTTGATGAGACAGTCTTCCAGTCGTTAAGAGGAGATAAGAACACGAATGTTCAACAGGAATGACAAGAATTGTCGTGGTTTGTCCTCACTATGTCTCATCTCGATCCCCACTAAAGTGACAAGATCACACATATCTGCTGCAAACATGCCTGCAAGGAAGGATGTCCCTACGAGAGGACGTAGCGCCACCCTACACGGAGGTAGGCATGGCGCCAACGCCAAAGAGAGTGACACTCTAGCGTTATAGGCCATGGCTCCAGCTATGATGCGTGGGAGGCCCGTGGGTTCGAAGGATACTTTGGCACATTCTAATCCTTTGATCATCAAGACTCAAAATCCGTCTCATAAGAATCTTCCTGATTATGGTTATCGTTGGGGGACGCCTCAACGACAGAATCTATTCCTGAGAATATAGAGCTCTATGAAAATTACACTAGTGTACATGAGACGTGGGATAGAAACTCCATCATAATGATGATGTAGTTGCGCATTTCGTTGCGCATGAGTTTGTTGAGTCAGATGATATCGAACCACGCTCCGTTGATTAATGAATGCCAACGTAAAGAAATTTGGCCTAAATGGAAAGATGCGGTCAAGGTTAAGTTGAATTCTCTAACGAAGAGGAAGGTTTTTGAGCCAGTGATGCAAACACCTCCTGACATAAAACCTGTTGACTAATGGGTCTTCGTTAGAAAGAGTGATGAGAAAAAGATATGGTAATCTCGCCTTATGGCGCAAGGCTTCTAAAAAAATGCCTTTGAATCGACTACGATGAGACATATTCTCTCGTAATGGATGTCATTGCACTCCACTACCCTGTCAATTTGGTAGTTTCCGAATAACTGAACATACATCTTACAAATGTGGTCACTACCTATCTATATAGGGATCTAGATATGGAATATACATGAAGGTTCATGGTGAACTTCATTTACCCAAGTCAAGTGGCTCTAGACCACGGAGCGCGTTTACAATAAGGTTGAAACGCTCACTAAAAGTGACTACTTAATTGGGAAGGGATATGCCCGCGCGTTTCCATAACAAGTTTCGGATTCTATCGCGGTTCATGTTGGACATGATCTTCATTGGAAGTCCTTAAAAAGTTAAGGGAAACCGCTGAACACTTGAAATCCGAGTTTGAGATGAAGGATTTTGGGAGAACACGATTATGTCTCGGTTTGGAACTTGAGCATCGTGTTAATAGATGCTTAGGTATTTTGACAAGATCAAACCTTCAAGCACCCCCATGATCGTCTGTAGTCTTGATCCTGAAAAGGATCCTCTTCGTCCGAAGGATGATGACGACGAAGATGTGCTAGGGGCGGAAGTGCCCTACATAAGTATAATAGGCGCATTATTGTACTTAGCTCAATGCACAAGACCAGACATCTCATATGTTGTGAACTTGTTAGCTAGATATAGCTTTGCGCTAACATGACACCATTAGATTGGTGTAAAAGATATCTTTCGGTACTTGAGATATACAATTGATGTGGATTCGAACCCATAGAGAAGATGGATTCGAACCCATCACACACCAGGAACGCCGCCAACATTGGCCTGCGTCCTCTATCCCCATCCCAAAACAACATGTGTTTTGGAAGGTTTTGCTGATATTGAGTATCTCTCTGACCCACACAAAGGTCATTCCCAAACTAGTTAAGTGTTCACCATGAGTAAAGACCGTGATATCTTGGAGGTCTACATAATAGACCCTAATTGCTATATCTTCGAACAATGCATAGATTATTGCTCTTCACGAAGTGGTTCGTGAATGTATATGGATCGGATCCATAGTTACGCATGTTCGAACAATTGTGGTTTGAAGTCTACCACAGATAAGCCTACGAGCATTTAGGATAATGCTGCTTGTTTTGAACTAATGAAGCAAGACTACATCAAAAGCGACAACACCAAGCATAATCAGCAACAACAGACTCTCCTCAAGATCAAAGTGAACTAGGTTCGATCTGAGGACAGTGTGGCAGACTTGCTCACTAAGTCATTGCCTAAATTCCACTTTCGAGAAACATGTTGATAGCATCGTTTGAGGAAGTTATCCGAACTCCCATGACCTTGGTCATCATGGGGAGATGCAAACATCAGGGGGAGATGTCTACATGTATGGTCTCGAAACGTGAAGGGTGTGTTGTGCTCTTTTTCCCATTCGACCGATGTTATTTTTGTCCCACTGGGTTTTTGTTACTCGGCAAGGTTTTTAATGAGGCAACGAGAGGAGCACCACGTTTGGGTGACACAAGATGGAGTGTTCAAGTAAATCCAGAATATGTGTCTGGCCCAAACTCTAGGTTACTTGACCTAGTTGTAATAGAGTTTTGAATTAGAGATATTCTCGGAGATATTCATAGATATCCGATTAATTGTACGATTATCTTTCTTTGTACAACTCTGATTCTATGTCTTGTAATCCTTTATATAAAGAGGCCCCTATTATCAATGAAAGTACGACTCAATTCTCTCCCAATTCAGTTTTCCTTAAACAATAATGAGTTTTTACAAAAATTAGAAGATGTCCAAATACATATTTTGGAGGTGTGATAGAAGCACTCATTTGTGTTTTGAGTTTTTCTTAAAAAAAAAAAAAAAATTTATTTTTTGTTGAAGAGTATTGTTCTTTAATAGATTTTCAATTCTTTTGAATTTAACTTCTTGTTGAAGGGAATTAATTTGGTTGCCTTTTGCATTAGTTAAATTGATGTCTTTGGATTTAGAATTTTCTTATATATATGGGCGTGGGGCTCATCATACTTTTTCTCCATCCAACTTTAAATTAGAGCTAATGTTACGTGACCAAGGGAACAACACTCCTCGTACAGTTGTACCTATTTACAAGTTTCAAAAAAAGTGTAAGTGTCTAATGAAGCCTATGACTTAATTATTATAGGCAAACACTTAATTGGCAGCCTAAAAAAAATATAACAAATTACATTTAAGTTATTGACAAAAGATGACTTAACAAATACATCATTTAAAGATTGAATTAAACATATAAGGACTACATCTTACAAATAAGAACAATGTGCTCTCTACTTGCCACATGTTATGAGTTAATTTACTTTTTTACCCTTAACTACTTCTTTTGACTTCTAATCCCTTCCATAAGGATTAAATCTTACAAATAAGGACAATCTGCTCTCCACTTGCCACATGTCATAAGTTAATTTATTTTTTTACCCTTAACTACTTCTTTTGACTTCTAATCCCTTTATGTTACTTTTTTTTTTAGAATAATCCTTTTATGTTACTTTTTTTTTCATAACTTAGCTTTATCGATATTTTAAGCTCTCCAAAATATCTTCAAAACTAGTTTTTAGATACGAATATTTACCCCATATATCAAAACTTCCATCGAATTTTCTAAATTTTAATTTGCGCAAAATATCCATTGAAATTTCCACAATTTTGAAGTACCAAAATTTTCGTTAAAACCTAAATTTTGAATTTCGCTGAAACTGAGTTCTCCAACTTTGTCTCGACCAAAACATACCCTATCAAAATTTATCATAAATATGAAGTACCAAAATTCCCGTTGGACCGATTTAGTTGGATTTACAAAGAGATGGGTGGGCTTATTGAATAACCCGCAGTCCCGCATGGTAGAAAAAATGGGTCAAAATCTGAATACATAACATTGGAGAGTCCAACTTTTCCCCCGAAATTTATAACGACGAAGTAATTGACAGTTTGGGGACATTTTTCAAAATCCGACAAAAGCCATGGCTTCCAATTTCTAGACTTCGTCTCACTAGTACGTTTCCTAACACAAATCCCCTCTTTCGATAATGCACTCGTCATCGTCCAATCCTGCTACTACACTCGTCCAATCCTGTTACTACACTCGCTGCACTCATACTCGTCCAGTTCTGCTACTACACTTGTACTCGTGTTCTGCTACTGCACTCATCCAATCCTGCTACTGCACTTGTCATCGCCTAATCCTGCTACTGCACTCGCTGCACTCATACTCGTCCAGTTCTGCTACTACACTTGGTACTAGGGCTGGGCAAATAGACCGGAAAACCGAAACCTGACCCGGACCGGCCCGGGACCGAACCGAACGGTTCGGGCTTTTTAAAAAAAATTTGAAAGTTATTGAAAGCCCGGCCCGATACCATTATTAAACGGTCCGGGCCCGGGCCTGAGAATGTGAGAAAAAAAAAGCCCGAAGGCCCGATATCATGATTATAGCGACATATGTCCGCATATTACTCGTCCCAAATCAAGCTTACCATAGAGTTGCAGCAGGGGATTATGAACCCAAGTAGATATTTCGATCAAACCCTAGCCTATCACAGTATCTCACAACTCAGTCGCACCCAAGCTTTCTCTCTCACTCCCCAGTCCTGATCCGATCAAACCCAAGCTCTCTCTCTCTCACTCCCCAGTCCCGATCCCGATCCGATCAAACCCAAGCTCTCTCTCTCTCACCCCAGTCCCGATCCGATCAAACCCAAGCAAAAAGATATCCGATTACAGAAATGCGACGAACAACTCTCTCCCGATTCCAGAACACCAAACCTAGCACACACGACAAGAACACCATCATCAGGAACCAAAGCTGTGACAATGTTGCTGAGAATGTTGCGGAATGTTGATGTTTGGTATTGAATTTTTTTTTCTATCAGGGAAGCAGCCCATCGAAGCTAATTGAAGGTAGCTGTCTAGGCGTCTAGTCGGTCTAGCTGATATCTGGAATTGGTGGCTATCAAGTTGCTGCTTCAGTGCTTCTTGAAGTTAGAACTTAGAAGCTTGGATAATTTGGAAGTTTGGAACATTGATGTTTATGTTAACTTGGTTAAATTCTATCTGTGTTTGAACTTTGAACTTTGAACTGTGAACTGCTGTGTTAATTTAATTTGGGACCTGGAACTTATTCATTGTTGATTGTTGAATGTTGAATGTTGAATTTGATACAAGTTTTCTGCATGCATAGAATGATAGAATAAGATTTGGATATGGAAGAAGTTTAAAAATTTTCCCAGAAAGAATGAAAGAAAGGCAGGTCTCCTGCTGTCTCTCGGGCCTGAAAAAAAACCGAGGGACCGGCCCGTTTTAATTTGGTCAGGGCCCAACTCGGTCCTAAAGTTGGTTACATGACTTTTGGGGCCCGACCCGATTACTTCGGGCCCGGGCCGGTTTTTGCAAATTTTTTTTGGGCCCGGCCCGTGCCCAGCCCTACTTGGTACTCGTGTTCTGCTACTGCACTCGTCCAATCCTGCTACTGCACTCGCTGCAGTCATGCTCGTCCAATCCTGCTACTGCACTTGTCATCGCCTAATCCTGCTACTGCACTAGCTGCACTCATACTCGTCCAGTTCTGCTACAACACTTATACTCGTGTTCTGCTACTGCACTCGTCATCCAATCCTGCTACTGCACTCGTTGCAGTTATGCTCGTCCAGTTCTGCTACTGCCCTCGTACTCGTGTTCTGCTACTGCACTCGTCCAATCCTGCTACTACACTCGCTGCAGTCATGCTCGTCCAGTTCTGCTACTGCCCTCATACTCGTGTTCTGCTACTGCACTCATCATCGCGTAATCCTGCTACTGCACTCATTACACTCATACTTGCAGAATTAATGAACAAGAAATCTTAAGACTTGATAACTATGTACATATATATTGACAAAAGACTATCCAAGTTGATTTCAGTGTAAATAAAAAAACTCAAAGAATACTCATAGAAAGCAGATTAACAAGGACAAAGCAAAGCTGGTCATATTGCTCTTGATCTGCTTCCTCTCCCCTGCTATTGCTAGTGCTCTTGGCTTTGGGTTATCTGATCCTGAATGACAAGAAATGCATTAAATCTTAAGGCAGGAGTTAAATTCTTCACAGCAACATTATTCCAATTTGAAGAACCCATACCATGAATTATATCCTGCAATTCTTCCTCTGGCATGACCGTAAGTAAGCACAGTAGCATTGTATCCATGGAAGAGTGCATCCACCAGTGGAGCAACAAAATCATCATACACTGAGCTAGAAGGCAGTGCTGTGCTACCATACACATAATCGTAGGTGAATGTATGAGTCCCAATTTGCACCTATTCAAACACCCCAATTGATCACAAATCCCTTCACATATCTAACTTCACAAATCCCTTTGATTCAATAACCACATCAAAACAATAAAAATCAAATCAACAGCTCAAAAATCTCACCTGAGGTTCACCGGGAACAGGAAATGCAATCGGTGTAGCCGACCAAAATCTCGGAGGTAATCAACGGCCTGATGTTGACGGCAACTGCCTGTCCACATATTGAGAAGAAGAGCATATTAAAGTGTAGTACCGTACTGCCTCAGCGATCGCGAGCATCGATGTTGGCCTTGCGGCTAAGCAAGAACCTGCAAACTTCGACGTAACCCTCGCAAGCGGCGATGTGCAGCACAGTGTGGCCATCCAAGTCGATGCTGTTGACGTCAATGCCTTGACTTAGAAGGTCTTCGTCAAGATTCTCCGGCACGGACAGCTCCGAGTCGTCTTCGCTAGGGCTACGGCAAATCGGGTCGAGCGAGGACTGGCGGCCGAAGCTGAACAGGAGGTTGTTCCGCCTCGGGTTGAGCGAGGAAGGTTTGATGGATCTGAAAATGGCGACGGTTTAGGGTTTCTGATTTGGGTTTGCATTCTGCGTTTTGCGTTTTGGGATTTCAGGTTTTGGTCGGTGAGGATTATGCCAGTGGCATGAACGTAAATTGTAATAAAAACTTAGCATTTTAGTCATTTTCTATCAAAATTCGAAGCCAGGCCTGTTTCATTTGGTTTTGAGCATGAGCTTGCACTACTACAAAAAATGAATCACACGACACCTCTCATACGACGTCACACTGTTTTCCGTGGTGTGAATAATTTCTCATTATTCAGACGACGGTTGTAAAATTTCCATCTTCTAATATGAATTCAACCAACGGGTGTTTTTCATGCTGAAATTATGTATTGCTTCAGAAGACGTTTATAAATGGAAGCGTGGTGTGAGATTAAATTGTAATAGAGGCGGCAAGTTTCGCACCAATTGGCACCACTTAAATTTCCCTATTGTACAGTGGTAATACGACGGTTAGCTTAAAACTGTGGTATGAATCTATAGATTTCTAAGAGCGAAATTCCCCCCAACATTTCCCTCCATTCTCTCCCCCCAAACCCACTTCCCTCCCACCCAGGCAACAAGAAAGGGCAAACTGAAAATTTAAAAGTGGCATTCAGACAACATGTATATGGAAAACGTGGTCTGATGCCTTATACATGCATGCATCAACTAATGGCTTGTCTGGCCATGTGTCCATTTAGATCAAATTAGAACACTTGAAGAAAAGAAAAAAAAGCCTTAGACCAACCCTGACTCTCTCTTTTCACAACTCCACAGCTACCCGGCCTCCGACTCACTCCACATCTACTCCCACTTTGAAGCCCTAAACTCTAAATCCACCACCTCCGAAGCCCCGACTTTCTGGTACCAATCCCTGCCTCCGAAGCCCTAAATCTGAGATTCGTCTTCGAATCTGGTTAGTTCTCGTCCTCTCAAATCTGGTAAGCCCTAAAATTTGGGGGTTTCTAGTTTCTCGTCCTCTCGCCCTCACTATATATGCACGACACTCACTTTTGATTCGGATTCTTCACAAATTACAAATCACACTTTTGATTTCAGGTTTTGATTAACTGAAGGTTTTTGGGTTCTTCACTTTTGATTTGGGATTCTTCACAAATCATATTATCCAAGGCGACCTCGATCTCTTTATATGAGCAGAAGAACCCGAAGCTCAAGCTCCTTCGACCTGATGAACTGTTTAAGAGATCGAGTCGGTGCCTAGCACAGATGATGAAGAACCCCATCGCAGCTGTCCAGCTCCAAAGCTGATTCTCTCCTAAAAGGTAAACGTCCCCAATGTAATTTCAATTGAAATTTTTGGGTTTGGTTTAGAGTCTCCTGTTAATTTTGTTTTTTTTTTTCAGGTTCTTGTGGGAGAGAATTGGATTGTATGTTTAAGTGTGCCCAAGAAGATGGGTTTGGCTTCAGTTTGATGCAAGGCCCGGAAATTCTTGATTTGGGTATGTTTAAATTTAGATACTTGAAGACAATTTTGGTTTTACTGGTTTGTTTTTAGCTTTATTTGCCTATCTTTCATTTGTTCAAGAAAGGAAGTTTAAGGGAGATATTTCATCAGTTCTTGCTGGTTGCTTAGTGTCACTTGTGCTTCAGATATTTCCTTCCAAAGGCCTATTTTGATCTAAATTTTGCAATGAAAAAGTATGTAGTCTGCTTGTTCTTCCTTTTCAGCTCAATGTGTTGTGTGGTTTTCAATTAAATAGGCCATATCTATCGGTTCAAAAGACTTTTTTTAAGCTTGCTCTTTGATTTTGTGATGCACTATGTGTCTTGGAGTACTGGTATGTATATATATATATATATATATATATATATATATATGACTACTTGTTGTTTTCCCTTTTGATTTATAATTTGTTGTGATTATTAATTTGCTCAAACCAACCCTACATAGGGGGCATGCGTTTTCTTTCACTTCCCAAAGCATCAGGCCCAAAGAGAAAGTCATTGGTTTACATGATTTGATGTGATATCCTAAAATGTTTCGGGTCATATCATTTAACAACTGGCAACTTTTTTTTAGTCTTACCCAAATTTCTGGGTTGTCTGTCAGCTAATGCAAACTGGGTGTTTGGTAAATCCAAATGTATAGGTCAGGGACTTAGCTAACTAGTGTATGTGTGAGCAATTGGTTTACTAGAGAAATAGAATCAGGGAAAACAAAAGGACATTAAGTGGAGATAGAGAAAAGCAGAGAATGAAGAAGAAATGACTCATATGGATGCATTCTCGCTTTTGTTCAGTTAATGAGTTTTATTGTGTTGGCTTGAAGGTGGAGTTTGATGCAAGTCCCGGAATTTTTTAAGGGTCTGCTATTCATTTACATCAGTTGCTTAGAGGTATTCGGAAGCTTTGGAAGGAGTAGGACAGGGTCTGCTATTGATTGTGTTTTGGTAGAGAATTTGGTCTGTGTTTGTAGTCATTGAGATTGGATTGCTATTTGTTTTGCTGCTTTTTTGAGCTGGTTTGATGGACTGTGCAGATTCTATCCCTTTCCCCGAAAGGGCCATGTCATTGGCATTTGATATCCTCAATGACCTTGTGAAGGTCAGCTTTCTCACTAGTTTTTCAATTTTTCACAAAATGAGGTGATATTGGGATGACTACTAGTATTTGTCACAAAATGAGATATTCTAAAATGAGTTTTTACTAATTCAGCTCTTCATATTGACTTGTGTAGCTCCAGAATGACTTGGCAGATATACAGTATTCTGTGTGCAATCAAATAATTCTTACATAAATTGTAATAGAGTACTAAAGTCGTATCATATTATCTCTGTGCACTTAATGTTGGCAACATAGGATAATCAGATAACAATAGTGTGTTGTCTTTCTTATGTATTGTGAGATTAATATGATAAGCTTTGGTGAAAAGAATTTTCTCTTTGGTTCTGAGTTTTAATTGGGTTAGTTTGGTTAGGATGAGTTCCTGTCTGTCCAATTGTCTTCATAGAAGAGTACGTACTGTCCAATTATCTGATTATACTATGTTGGCAACATAGGATAATCAGATAACAATAGTGTGTTGTCTTTATTATGTATTGTGAGATTAATATGATAAGCTTTGGTGAAAAAAATTGTCTTTGGTTCTGAGTTTTAATTGGTTTAGTTTGGTTGGGACGAGTTCTTGTCTGTCCAATTGTCTTCATACAAGAGCACTGCTCATTTTCTTTTACTATGAAGAGTTAACTTAATTATCCATATGTTATACCAAAGCAATTATCTGATACATTTAACATCTAACTCTTCTAGGTGCATTAACTGGAGCTATAACCACTCCCCTTGATGTGATTAATTAAAACCAGACTAATGGTACAGGTAAGGCCATCTGCTGTTCTGCATGATATTTGTCTCCCCGTGATGTTACTTCCAAATAATATGTGCGCCCTGGTGGTAAAGCCTGAAATTTATTGCAACGGTCCCATATTTTTGTCTATCATATATATGAGGGGCTGTAAAGTTAAGGCCAAATCAAAATTGATAACTAACTACGCTATGTGCCTCCAACTGTTTGCTCTCCTTTTTCTTTCCTTTTTTTTTTCAAAAGGGATCTGCCAACCAGTACAAAGGAATTGGTGACTGTGTTCAGACTATTGTGAGGGAAGAAGGACCTCCCGCTCTTCTGAAGGTATGCATTGAGCCTTTATATCCCTTGTTATATAAAAATATAAAATATGATTGCCATGCATCTATTGGAGTCCTTGAAAATTTAAACAATTATGCAAAATGTTGTGCTCTTAATATTGAGTTTGTTTTTTCTTCAATTCTTGTAAGTTATGTTTCTCAGGGGAAGTGAAATTGATTGTTTAGTCTTATGCCTTGTACATCAAGAATCTTGGAGTTACTTTAACTCGACCTCACTAATATGCTGACTTGACTTATATTTGACTATAACATCAATATGGTGACCGGGAAGTAAAATGTGTACTCAGATAACCCAGCTTCATGTAATGCATTGTTGGCAGAGAAATATAAGCTCTTTGCTGGCCACAAAGAAGGGAACTGTATTGGGAAGATGTGATATGATAGCATCTTTGTGGGTTGTGTGGATGGAACGAATAATTATATCTTTGAGGGAGGTGGGTTCATTTGGGATAGGGTTCTGAGATTGGGCTTTGAACATCTGTCAGAGTTTAGAAAGTTATTTTCAGGCATTTATATTTGGGGAATGAAATTCACTCTTTATCAATAACTTCATATTTTATAAAATAACCTCCGTTCTCTACCCTTTTCATATTTTATAAAATAACCTCCGTTCTCTACCCTTCACTAGGGTGTTGATATTCAACTTGGAATGGCAATTGATAGTATAAAAGAAGTAACTCTCATGACTTACACTCCCACTTGACTTGTTATAATCTTGCTTCTTTTTTATATATATATTTTTTTTTTGATTTTGGGAACTTAGTATGCTTCAGAGTCTCTTGCTGTGTATTTTTTTTTTAAAATTCTTGTGGGAGAGAGGTGTAGTGTATGTTATAGTGTGCACAAGAAGATGGGTTTGGCTCCAGTTTGATGCAAGTTCCCTGAGATTCTTGATCTGGGCATGATTAAATTTAGATACTTGAATTCAATTTTGATTTTATTCGTTTGTTTTTACCGTCATTTGCCTATGTTTCATTTGCTCAAGAAAGGAAGTTTAAGTTTTTTACTTCTATTTGATTTTTTTTGTTTGGGTTTTGGTATGAAACGGTAGTACGTACTAGTGTAACTAATTCAAATGGTTTCAATACAATCTTGGACTATATGTTGATTGGGGGATATAGGCATAATTGGGACCTGGTGAATACTTGGACTATATGCAAGATAAATAGCTCATGTATGTTTCTCTCTGTTTTTTTTTTTTTTTCATTTGTACAACTTTGATATTAAGATTGTTTAACTGTTAATATGTTTCCAGGTGTCGGATGCAACTGCAGCTGATCCTAAATTGCTGGTCTTTTTGAAATCGTACAGGAATTTCTTACACACTGAATCTAGTAATTAGATCTACCTAGCTTTTCTAATTCTACTTTGGTTTAGAATAATCAATGGTTCATGAATTATGAGATTCTGAGTGCATAACATGTTCACGAAATCATCAAAATGTAGTGTATAGAATTAAAAATGCAGAATAATATGGGAATATAGGAATGCTAAATTAACACTTTCTCTAAGCCGTGGTCGTCCTCTACTACTAACTTTCTTCCAGTTTTATTTAACAAAAGAACATAAACCTGCTCACCTGCATTTCTAGGTATTCTGTGAACAAATTGAAAAGCTAGGAATTTCTTACTAGTAATAGGTGTTTGGCAAAAGTCACCCTTGATTGATTTATCTTCATATGTATCTGCTAGTGTTGATTGGGGGATATAGGCATAACTAAGGCCATATTTGGGGATATACTTAGCATATTGTACACATTTTATTCATTTTAAAGGTACCAATGTATCTGCTTTGAACTTTCAGAGACCATCCCATAATGCTTAGTGCTCTGGACTTCATCTATAATTTTTATATAGTAGACTGCTGATTTGAGTAAAGAACTGTACCATTACTGGTATCTCATTGAGACTTGATTGATTTTGCAGGGTAAACATGGTATCGAGAAACAACCGTTTCAGCTTCCTGATTTCATTGCTGCAACTGGTACTAAGAAAATTAGACAGGTAAATTGGTCATGAGGTTTTTTATTTGGATTATTCTTTGAGCACCGTACATAAGTGCTCCTCTTACTATCAATGAGAACTCTGACTCTTATGTTCGTACTGATACAGAAATGTTCCTTCATAGGATAGTTCCTAAGGTTAGTATGTTTACTGTAATATCTCATACAGCCTTAGCAGCATATGATGTTTCCATCTTTTATTTTTAGGGGGAATCTGCATTATGGAGACTTGCCTGGCACACATCAAATCATCAATGAGGATCACTATGGGGCACTCATCCACCACCTCTTTTTAGTTCGCAACAAACGCTGAAGTTGATGAACTGCGTAATGAACTCGCAAATTATGAGGTGAAGAACCTACTAAAGTTGGGAAGTGTGCTGGGATGAATCATTGTTGGTCTTTTTTGGGTATATGCAAGGTCTGAAGTGCATTAGGCAAGATGTTGGTCCTTTTTGGGTTGGCCTGAATTGCATTTCTTCTATAGATGTGATCATGTACGGATGAGACTATTTTAGCCACATTTGTAGATGTGATCTTTTCTATTTTTTTTGATACAATTAGCATTATCGGATCCATTTATGGGATTATAACAGCTATTTATTATAAGAAATTTTTTATTCATTTGGTCAATTTTTTGTTCCAGCCAAAATTTGAATCTTGCCATTACCAAATCAAACAACAGTAGGAAAAAAAGAAAATACGTCATCTGATGAGGATTATAGGGCTGAATCAAACAAATTTTCAACAATTCACACGACGGTTTTTACCGATATCATTGTTGGATGCACACAAAGACAACAAGTATTAGCAAAAACCATTGTCTCAAATGTCACAATACAACGGTTCGAGTTATATCTGTCGTGTGAAGGCACACATACATTGAACTTTTAGGTCATCACACCACATTTTATGCTGGAAGAACTGTCGTGTGTATACAATTCACACAACGTCTTAAAAATAAAAACTGACTTCTGAACAACAAAGAGACAAGGCTGGAATCCTAAAAACCGTGGTATGAGTAGAAGTCACACCACGGTATATTTCTGTCGACAGCTTGTCGACAGCATGGCGGCAGATCTGCCGGTCTATCAGACGACGGAGTTAGCTGAAAACCGTCGACCCAATGATCGGTATACGACGGTTGAAAACCGTCGTCTGACAACGTTTCATCAGACGACGCCTCGATAGACCACGGAAATGCAAAACGTGAGACGACAGTTTTAAACCGTCGTGTGAAGCCTTTTGTGTAGTAGTGTTGTGTCCTTATTTTTATAAAACTATTTGAATGTGGGTTTTCTGTGTTTATATATTTGGTCTTGTGCTACTATGTAATTTTCTATTTTCTATCAAAATTCGAAGCCAGGCCTGTTTCATTTGGTTTTGGGCATGAGCTTGTGTCCTTATTTGTATAAAACTATTTGAATGTGGGTTTTCTGTGTTTATATATTTGGTCTGGTGCTACTATGTAATTTTCTAAAAAAAATAATGTACATTACTCCATAAATTTCAATGACTTGATGGTCAAGGTAATGTATCTTGCGTGTATGTAAACGATCAACATTCTTAAACCCAATAAAATTCGAAAGTCTCAATTGATATCAGTATAAATTGTATTATTGTCTGATACATAAATTGTATTAGTATTGTATGGACTTTTAATTGGGTTTTTGATTTTTCAATCATTAATCTTATTCCTGCTTCGGCTCGGAATGGTATTAATAGTGATTAACTGATTATATAGCCAATGGCAACTGGAATATTCCTCAATTGTCAGGCATTCTAGACCAAGACATTGTTTATGCTATTATTGGTATTCCTCTCTCTACGACTGATTCTATCGATGAGTTTGTCTGGGGTCCTGCAGGTAATGGTATTTTTTCTATCAAGTCTGCCACTTGGCTGCAATGTGATATGAATATTGATCTGAACTTAAAACGTATTATGAATGTTATTTGGAAGTTAGACATTCCTCCAAAAGCCAAAAAAAATTTCTTGACTTCTTTTCAGAGAAAGACTGAAAACCCAGGGAAGAATAACTCGTTATACTAATTCTATTGATCTTAACTGTACGTCCCTTCTATAATAATGGGACAGAGGATATTAATCATTTATTTTTCTCTTGCCCTTTTGCTCAGAATGTTTGGAATCTGGCTGGCTCTAATATGCAGGATTTCAGCTCCTTCTCTGACTGGTTCCAATCTTGGTTTCAAAAGGATGCTCGAAACTCTAGCACAGAAAACCTTGTTATCCTTTGCTGGAAAATCTGGGAGGCAAGAAACAACCTCATCTTCAGAAACATCTCTTGCTTCCCCGGCTTTTGTTGTCCATCTTGCTACCTCCATAGGGACCAACGATAGAAGACATAATCCTGCCAACCACATTCACACCAACCATCTCCTTGCAACGTCCTGCCATCCTTCACATCAAGAAGTGGTTATAAAATGGTCTCCCCCTCTTTGCTAGTCATCGACTCAATCAACAAAGTTTGCACTCCACCTTGGAGGATCATAATTCTCATCAAAGATATTCAAGTTCTTGCAGGCAACATTGAAAGCATTAGTTTCAAGTATGTGCCGCGTGAGGCCAACTTTGTGGTCGATGCTATTACAAGCCTTGGTCATGATGATGTGGATCGTCCCAGGATATGGTCCAAGAAGCTTCCCTTAGCAGCTTTGTCGGCTTTTAATTTTAACCAGTTTCGTTTAGGTTGTTCTAGGGGCTTTGTGTTGTAATTTTCTTTCCCTTCTAAAAAAAATCAGACAATAATACAATTCCAATACATACCATAGTTTTCCTCCCTAAATAAATGCACCGACCAATTAGAGCGCAAAGTAACTGATCTTTAATTGGACTTAGTTTTAATTGTATCTCTCCATACCAGTAAAAGTAGCAATACACACATATTTTAAACCTACTGACTTTCACACTAATAAAAAATCTGTGGGATTTGATCTTTAGCTACAGACATCAATGTGAGATGATCAATTGGACCCTACAATGCACATGTTGCCAATATTACCCACTGAAATCTGTGTGACATAAAGTTTCTCACAGATATCCGTATGTCCCAAATATTAAACATATACCAACATCTGTGGGAAAAGTTCTACACACGGATATATATATATATATATGTGTGTGTGTGTGTGTGTAATAACAAAAATATAATTTATTAAATACTTTTATATACATAGACATTGGTAGCAAAGGTTTTACACACAGATATCTGTGTCTAATAACAAAAAAATGATTTATTAAATTATTATATATTCATAGACATCTGTAACAAATGTTATACACACAGATATCTGTGTCTAATAACAAAAATATGATTTATTAAAGGGTTTTTGTCCATTTACCCCATTCCTAGAGATTTTTTTCTCACTTACCCCATTAAGTTTTTTTAATTCCCTCTTACCCAACTCTAAGGATGTCTTCCCTAATACCCCATTAAGTTTTTTTTTAATACCATTTTACCCTCACCCCTTTGTTACTTAGAGAGAGAGAGAGAGAGAGAAAAAATGGAAGAGAGAGAAACCATAGGAGACTTCGCCGGAGCCGGTCGCCGAATTCCGGCCAACTTCCGCCAGAATCCAGTCACCGACCGCTACCCACTGGAATTTTCTGAAAACCTCTATTGCCCCCCGATAGAAGGGCAATAGAGGTCTATTGCCCCCTAATAGATGTCTATTGCCCCCAATAGTCTACTGCCCACTATTAGACGTCTATTGCCTTCCAATAGAGGGCAATAAACCTCTATTGCCCCCAATAGTATACTGCCCCCATTGCCCCCCAATAGAGGCAATAAACCTCTATTGCCCCCCAATAGACCTCTATTGCCTCTCAATAGAACTTTCGGTCGCTGGAATGAGAACTAATCTTCCTCAAATTAGACAAATAAAACTTTGATTAAAGAAAAAAAACGAGAAAATTACATCAATTCAAAACGTCTATTGCCCCCGAATAAACATTTAACAGACCTCTATTGCCCCCCAATAGACATGTATTGCCCCCTCAATAAAAAAAAATTCCCCTGTTTTCATTCCTTCTTGACCTTCTGCCTCCATTTTACCCAAAAAGAAAAAGAAAAAAAAAAGAAATTGATTTGGGCACCGAACCCCAAAAACCACCACACTTCATCATCAACCTGAGTCCCATCCCTCATCAGACCACTAGCTTTTGAAGACTATAACAATCCAAAGAAGAATATTAACCTCAGAAACCAATAATGCAAAGCGATATTAACAAACCCAGCTGAAGCGACTTCCTTCAAACCTTTCCTGCTGCCCAATCCCTTCGAAACAACGTCTTCGCCGGAGATGATGGTAACTGATTTCCCCAGACCATGATGAGCTACTTGATGAGCATTTCAGGTATTATCTCGTGCCAGAAAAGTTCACCGGTGAGGAAGATAACACTGGCGAATGTAATCACCGAAACTTAGGCCATTTCCGGTGGCGACCATGGTGGCGCTGGGCAACTACTCGAAAATCCTCCTGGGCTGGAACGACGAGTGCCGGAATGATAATAGCGACGACGGAGAGGCTACAGAGGCTCGGGATCGGCGATCAATCGAATGACGACGAGAACGTCGGAGTGACTGGAGCTCCGATCGGAGCTTCTTCGTCGTCTTCAGGCTTGGACTGCATCTCTGGCGCGACGATTGCAGAGAGAGAGAAACCGGAGGTGGAGATTAGGGAGAGAGAGAGAGAGAGGGGTTGCTGGCAGCGTGGAGAAAGAGGAGAGAGGACAGAGTGGCATCATGTAATTTTTTAATTAGGTGAAGGGCAAAGTTATCATTTCTCTTTAAATTGGGTCAGTGGGAATAAAAATATGTTGTTGGGGTAAATGGGATAACTTTAGCTCATTTTGGGGCTTTTGGTCAAGGACCCAAAAAAATTATTGTATACTCATAGACACAAATATCTGTAACAAATGTTATACACACAAATATCTGTATCTAATAACAAAAATGTGATTTATTAAACTATTGTTTACTCAAAGACATATGTAACAAAGGTTATACACACAAATATCTGTGTCGAATAACAAAAATATGTAAAAGTAAAAATGAAATCGGAATTGGTCTACTCATTTCATTTCATAGCCCCTTTTATATAGAGATAGAATTACAATGGAAACATCGATTAACATCAATTACAATAATGATAGTAAATGTTGATTGTGATGTGATTGCGATTCCTTGATTCCCTCTTTCGTCAGTTTCTTTGACGAAGGCACATAATGTGCTTTTCCTTTAACACTCCCCCTTGTGCCAAGTCAAAGACGAAATGGGGCATGAGTTGTTGCCTCACTAAAAACCTTGCCAAGTAACAATAAAAACCCTGTGGGACAAAAAATACACCTTAGTCGAAGGAAAAGAACACAACGCACCTTTTACATTTGAGGATGACATGTGTGTGTTAGACTCCCCCTGACGTCTACACCTCCCTCTGATTCTTACATTAATCAAGGGAGTTTGGAATGTCTTCGCATTCCTATGTTTTTCACATGTTTCTCAAATGTGGCCTTAGGCAATGATTTGGTGAACAAATCTGCCACATTCTCCTCAGACCTTACTTGATTCACTTGAATCTTGAGGAGAGCCTGTTGTTGCTGATTGTAGAAAAACTTTGGCGATATGTGTTTTGTATTATCACCCTTGATATAACCTAGCTTCATATGTTCGATGCAAGCTGCATTATCTTCATAAATGCAAGTAGGCTTCTTCAGTGGTAGAACTCAAACCACTAGTCCCTCGAATATGTGTAATGATAGCTCTTAACCATATACACTCACGAACCACCTCATGTAGAGCAATGATCTCTGAGTGGTTCGAGGAGGTAACCACAAGGGTTTGCTTGGTTGATCTCCAAGATATCGCCGTGTTCCAAATGGTAAATACATAACCAGTTTGGGAACGACCTTTATGTGGGCCAGAGAGGTACCCAGCATCAGCAAAACCGACCAAAACGTCATTTGGTGTTTCAGCGTTGTGAGTGGCGTTTTCGCCATCAACATTTCCTTTAGGGATAGCAGTTCCATCTGCGGTCCCTCATGTCTCTCTGTAGGGAAAGAATAGTCCCAAGTCAATGGTTCCTTTTAGGTATCGAAAAATGTTCTTGATACCATTCCAGTGACGCTGTGTTGGCTAAATCTAGCTAACAAGTTCACTGAGAATGCAATGTCTGGTTGAGTACATTGGGCTAAGTACAATAATGCGCCTATTGCACTTAGATAGGGAATTTCAGCTCCCAAAACCTCTTCGTCATCTTCCTTTGGACGAAATGGATCTTTCTTTGCATCCAAACTTCGACCGATCATGGGAGTGCTAGCAGGATGCGCTTTGTCCATGTTAAATCACCTGACTTTTGGACATACACAAACTGGTAGATTAGTATTCCACAAACTCGGTGTTCTAGTTCAAGACCTAAACAGAATCGAGTTTTCCCAAGATCCTTCATCTCAAATTCGGATTTCAAGCAGCTCGCGGCTTCTCTTATTTCATCAAGAGTACCTATTATGTTCATATCATCGACATATATAGCTACCATTGCAAATTTGGAACTTGTTTTCTTTATGAATACGCAGGGGCACAATTCGTCGTTCTTATATCCCTTCCCAATCAAGTAGTCACTTAGAGACGAGTATACCACATCCGTCCGGATTGTTTCAATCCGTAAAGTGAGCGTTTCAACCTAATTGCAAACGCACTCCGTGGTTTAGAGTCACTTGTCTTGGGTAATGTAAGGCCATCAGTCACTTTCATATATATCTCTGAATCAAGATCTCCATAGAGATATGCAGTAACCACATCCATGAGCTGCATTTCCAGTTGTAAGACCTCGGAAAATTGTTATTAATTCCTAAATGTTTCCTGGGATTAATAAGGTGTTCGTTTGTACGATTTCGTGGTTCGAGGGTGGAGTGGAATTATTTTCAGACGAATAATTATTCGAAGTGCACGTTTTAGGGGGTTATGAAGTTTGAATTTTTATACGTTAGGATTCTGTGGAAACTTCCTTCACGAAAGTTGTAGAGCACGTCGATACGAGTTCGTGGACATGTGGAACGCGGAAATCGGAGTTCGTATGAGAAAGTTATGAGCGATTGAAATTTGGGGAAATTTCTATAAATATAAGAAAATCCGAGATTTTTTCATAAATCCCAAAACTTCCGAAATTTCCATTTTCTTCCCCAGATTTCTCTCCGTTCTCTCTCCTCCGCACGACCCGACCCGAGACGATACCTGGCGATCCGACCCGATTCAATCTCACAACTCCGGCCACCAACGGCGACGCAACCACCGGTCTCGGACTCAGACCAACGTCGCTGACCGCCCTTTGGTGCTCGTCGTCGACGATAACGGCTGGAAGTAGCACATCGGAGCGCCCAAAGTTATTCTTTCGGGATCTGACCTGTTTTCCGATCTCCGGCGACTTCCCGGCCGATTTCTTCACGGTTCTAGGATCGCCTCTTCCTGCTGATCATCCCCATATAAGCCTTGCATCACGATTTTGAGTGTGGAGCGAAAGATCAAGGTTTGAAGTTTTCGACGTCCCTGATTCGATCTAGGATCTGATCAGACGCACGAGATTGATCAAACTTCCAGGCTTGATCTAGGACGATCTAGACCGAATCTCACTTAGCTCCAGGTATGAAAGTGGCTCATCCCTTCATTTTGAACAAGTTGTAGTTGATGACTTTAGCATCGGAGGTGGTTGATCCGGCGTTGACCGCCGTGGTTGACCACAATCTGAACCACCGCTTGTGGCGGCGCGTCTGGCCTTATTTTTGTGTTCTGTTTTCAGTTTATCCATCTACACATCGATATGGTCGTTTTGATATATTATAAGGTTATTTTGGAGAAAGTTGATGCATGTTAGGGTTTTAGGGTTTTCGGTTCGATCGATGTTCGATCCGTGAGGATGGCCGTCCGTTTGACTTGTAGTTTTGTTATGTTGATCGTATAAGTGTTCCGATGATTTTGTGTGGTCTCGAATGGGGATACAACCGTTGGATCATCGTATAATTGTGTTTTTGGTGAATTATGTGCTAAGTTGAGATTGTATGTGATTAGGTGTTTGATGGAATTGTTTTGGGCGAACAATTGTTGATTTTGTGATCTCGGCTGTAAGAGAAGACGCAGCGGGATTTAGAGGTGAGTAAATCTCACATGGTTCATTTACGAACCAAATTATTTAATTGTTGGAATTGTTGTGATAATTGTAAATCGTTTTCAAATTTAATGCTTTTTTTGAAATAATACGAACTCGATCGACTACGGTTCATAGGGCTACGGTTCCCAGGTAAAAAAATGAATTTAAGTATAAAATGAATTTCTTCGTTTTAATACATATGAACTATAGTTGGTATTAGTGGTCATTCCTGCGTGAATGACTACGTATATATATATTTACGTGGAATATATATATTGGATGACGTGACATTGTGATATGATTGATTTGTGATTTATTCATAATATCGTTTGAACTGTTGCTTATTGTGTTGAATGAGTAGTCGAGTTCGGTAATGTTTTAAGTCACGTGGGACTTTAAATGTTTTCGGATCTACGGATTCGGGTCACAAGTAGTAACAGAGGCAATCATTATCGTAGGTTTGAACCTCGGCCGAGGTGACAGGCTATGATTCAGTTAGAGCTCTAGTCTGTCTGCCATTGTATATTCAGGGGAGTAACACGAGGGTTACATGAAGCCTTTGAATATACGTCTTTATTTGTATTTCAGGGGAGTAACACGAGGGTTACATGAAGCCTTTGAATACATGTTTTTAATTGAGAGTGTCGTGTGGGTTCTTTCTTTTATTGTCCAAGAGGGACTTGATTTTAATATTATGGGTGAGTTGGGATAATATGATTTTTTATCACTTTTGTGATGTATGTTATCTTAAGGGGTAAAGATGTCGAGTTTTGAAAACGAGTAATGTTGTGAGATGATTTATTTGGAGTTGATGGGTGATCATCGACTTTGGTGTTGATGGGTGATCATCGACTTTGGTGTTGATGGGTGATCATCGACTCTGGTGCGACTTGTTTGACTTCTTTATCTATTTTCCGTGTCATTCTAATTGTTTGATTTTAAATGTAATCTCCTGAACTAAGTCATATGCAGGGATTACTGTCTTTTGAATTGTTTGTTTTAAGGTAATCTCCTGAACTAAGTTATATGCAGGGATTACTGTCTTTTGAATTGTTTGTTTTAAGGTAATCTCCTTAACTAAGTTATATGCAGGGATTACCGCTTTTTGTATTGTTTGTTTTAATATAAATTCCTGAATTAAACTCTATGCAGGGATTTATATGATTTCTATTGTTTGTTTTTAATGTGATCTCTTGAACTAAGTTTCCATGCAGGGATTGCTATGACTTATTTTGTTTGTTTTTATGTGATCTCCTGAACTAAGTTTCTATGCAGGGATTATTGATTTTGCTTAATTCTTATTGTGGGTACAGTTGTGGGTTGTGATCTGTAGTGATTGATAAATGAGTTGGGGTTGCATGATTTTGGCAACCGCGTTATGTTAAGGGAAATGAGTATGATTTCCTGATTGTGCCGTTGAGGCAAAGGAATAGTGATCTAATAGATTGTGGGGATGTAAAATGAATTGAGAGACAGAGCATGTGGGTTTTTAGTTGGGTTGAAATTGTTGAGCATGTTATTGATTAATTTGAACTTGACGTTTTGTTGTGATAATTGCATATTGTTTTGTTAAGCTAAGATGGTGAAAGCATGTATTTTGTGGAATTAAATATTGTTGCTTTAATTATCTCACGAGCTGAGAAATTATAAGCATGAGTGACGTGAGTCACTTTATTTGAGTTTACTCATATGGGCTGAAAAGCTTACCGGGTTTGTTGTTTACATTCCCGGTGCACTATTCTATGGTGTAAGGGTTATTGTGCAGGTTAGAATATCGGGTGATCGTTATCGAAGCTGAGGTGGACTTTCCGTCACGTGGGTGTAGAAGGGCGCTCATAATTGTAGTCTTTCACTGTGTAGTGAGTTGGTGAGAGTGGTTACAGGTTGAATTGATATTCAGTTTAATTTGTAAACTATTGTAATGTAATATGTGACTCTAAAGAACGAGTCGATATTGACATTGTGAGTTCAGTTTGTTTGTCGCTTAGTTTATTTGAAAATTTTTCTAAGAGTCTTCTTTTGTATTGTTTGTTCTCGCGTTTCGGATTTGAATTCCTTTATTCAAAATTCGGGGCGTGACACCAGTCCTTCGGAAACTACCAAGCTAACTGAGTAGCGGAACGTTATAACGTCCATTACGGGAGAGTATGTCTCCTCGTAGTCAATTCCAGGGCGTTGTGAGAAACCTTGCGCCACAAGGCGAGCCTTGTACCTCAGGACTTCATTCTTCTCATTACACTTTCTGACAAAGACCCATTTATGTCCTACAGGCTTTACACTTGGTGGGGTTAGCACCACCGGACCAAATACCTGTCTCTTTGTCAGAGAATCTAATTCTGCCTGGATTGCTTGTTTCCATTTAGGCCAATCTACTCTTTGTTGACATTCTGCAATAGAGCGTGGTTCGATATCATCGTGCTCTATGATTTCTTGAGCAACAGTATATGCAAATATATCATCAATGTGTATGGAAGATCTTTCCATCAACTCATACGCACTCTCATAATCCATTGAGATTTCTTTGTTCTCTGGAATCATTTCAAACATCGGAGCGTTCTCCAGTATTGATTCATGGACATAACTATAATCAGAGACAATCTCATGAGAGGGATTCTCTACATTGATGATTAATGGATCAGTTTGTGCCTTACTCGCCCTCTTCTTCCTTGGGTGAGTGTCAATCGAACCAAGTGGCCTCCCCCTCTTCCTTTGGGGAGCCATGGCCTCAACCACACCTCCACTAAGTGTGGTTGCAGGGCCTCTATCTGCGGCGCTGTGCCCCTTGTTGGGGACTTCTAACCTTGCAGGCACATTTGCAGCTGGTATATGTGATCTCGTCACTTTTGCGATATCAGTAAACGCATCAGGCATCGAATCTGCTACGTTCTGAAGATCGATTATTCTTTTCACTTCACTTTCACATTGTGAAGTGCGGGGATCAAAATGAGACAGAGTGGGGACAAACCACGACAATTCCTGTCGGTCCCTTGGAAAATCATTTTTCCTATCTCCCCCTAACGACGGGAAGACTGTCTCATCAAAGTGACAATCTGCAAATCTAGCGGTAAAGAGATCGCCTATCAAGGGTTCCAAGTAGCGGATAATTGTTGGAGATTCGTATCCAACATAAATACTTAATCGTCTCTGAGGACCCATTTTGATGCGCTGTGGGGGCGCTAGGCACATATACTGCGCAACCAAATATGCGTAAGTGTGAAATGTCAGGCTCATATCCAGTTACCAACTGGTACGCAGAAAAATGGTTGGCTAGCAGTGGGTCTGAAACGAATAAGTAAAGCTGCGTGCAATATTGCATAACCCCAGGCAGCTATAGGTTGGTTGGTGCGCATAACCAGTGCCCTAGCCACCATCTGTAGCCTTTTGATGGTGGCTTCTGTGAGACCATTTTGTGTATGCACATGGGGTACAGGATGCTCTACATCGATCCCAATAGACATGCAATAATCATCAAATGCTTTTGATATAAACTCTCCAGCGTTATCAAGCCTTATAGACTTGATAGGGTGATCAGGGTGGTGAGCCCTTAAACGTATAATCTGTGCTAGGAGCTTTGCAAAGGCATCATTTCTTGTGGACAATAAAGCGACATGTGACCAGCATGTCGAAGCTTCCACCAGAACCATAAAGTACTTGAATGGTCCGCATTCTGGATGGATAGGTCCACAGATATCTCCTTAATGTTTTGTTTTGTGTCTTTAGCATAGGAAGGTCTCGATCCTGTTTTTGCTAAAGAGCAGGCTTTGCAAAACGAGTGATGTGCCTTTGAAATAGTCAATGAGGCATAATGGGAGGGAGGTAGTGCTTTTGGTACTTCAGAAGGCAGTGGCTGCATTTGAGCAGTACTAGGACCGACACCTTGCATTGTGGAGGATTTTTCTCCAATGTTATTTTTCAATCGAAAGAATGGATGTCCATGTTAGTTCTTTAAAATACAGATCATCATGTTACGACCGGGGTGCCCTAGGCGGTCATGCCAAAGCTTGTATGAGTCAGTGTTCCACATTTCATTGTTGGTGACAGCATAGGATTCAATGATATGAATCGTAGTGAGGTACAGTCCACTAGATTGACTCATAAGTTTCTCTAAAATGTGTTTCCTTCCACATTCATTAGAGGTAATATAAAGGTATTCAGTTCCATTCTCACAGTGTGTTTCTACATGATAACCGTTGACACGAATATCTTTGAAACTTAACAAGGTTCGATTAGCTCTTGGTGCATACAGAGCATATCTCATATTCTTTAGAGTATTTCTATTTAGGTAGAATGATAATCTTTTCATTCTAATTTTTTTTCTTTTTTCTAGATGTATTGCTTTACATCTTTATAGTGCTATTTCAAACCATGTAAATATGTGTAGTAAATAAAATCGAATAAATTCAATGCTTCAGAATAATATCCAAAATTTATTAATAAGCCAACGATAATCAAATCAAGGTCTTGTTTAGAATTCTAATTCATCAAACCACTATTGAAATAAACTTTAAGACCAAGCAATAGTCTAATTAAAAAATGAGGCATTATGCCTTCACATCTGTCTTTGGAAAATAAAATAAATAAAGCAGATCAGTCAAGATTGAGAGCATCCATTGACTGAGCAAGTTCCTCGTTGTCATTGAAGTATGCAATTGTGAGGTTGATGTCTAGGTCATGACCTCCCTCTTCCATATAGTGAGCCTCTTGTTCTTTAGACTCCCTATACCTCTTGTAATTGGCTGCTACTCTGTTGCTTGCTTGGCAGTTCTTGTACCAATGCCCAATGACTCCACATCTATAGCATGGTTCATTGTCAACTCTTTCCTTTTTGACAGAAGCATTCATAGGTGCCTTTTGCACCTTGTTTCCACGACCCCCACGTCCCTTTCCACGTGGTGCATTGTTGCCACGTGGGTAGGGATCAACACGTCTAAACCCCTTTGCATTGGAGTTCTTTCCACCTTTCATTTTTCCATAATTAGCCTCGGGAATTTTCTTTGTCCCAGTGGGCCTGGCATTGTTGTTCAAGATAACCTCATTATGCCTCTCAGCCACTTGCAGTAGGCTGATCAGCTTATTGAATGTTGTGATTCTTTTGTTGTCATATTCCAGCCTTTACTGGTTCGCTAGTATAAGTGCTGAAGTAGGAAAAGTGGAAAGAGTCTTCTGGATCATATCATCTTCTGTGAGTTCCTTTCCACAGAAATTGAGACGTGCCTTCAGGCGCAACATGTCCTTGTTGAAGTCATTGACTCTTTTGTAGTCAAGTAAGCGGATTTCATTCCACTGAACGGTCAGTTCTGGGAGCAAAGTATCATGAATGTTTCCAAAACGTCCCTTAAGGGCATCCCACAGTTCTTTGGGTGTCTTCAACTGAATGTACTCCCAGTGTAGGCTAGGATCAATATGTCGCCTCAGAAACATTAAGGCATTTGCTTTCACCTTATTAGATGGTTCATCATCTTTGGGGTCGGTAATGGTGGAAGTGTAGTCTTTTGCCACAAAGGCAGATTCCACATCGGAAACCCAACGATGGTACTCAAGTCCTTCTGAGTCCAAGATGTCATCGAGTTGGATCAGCCATCTACATAAACAAGAGGGAAGATATAAATTACGCAGTCATAAAGACATCCGCGTGAATTATTTTCCAAAAATATGAATTAGATTTCAAGACCAAGATTCGTAATGGTCACATTTTTTTTTTTCAATGCTATGTGAAAATACTTTATCACGGTAATTATGTGTTTATAATGCGCATGAATTTTCATTATCATGGTAAGATGCAATTTATATGTAGCATGCTAAATAAGGAATAACCATAGCACATTTAAACATAGCATATATAAAAATAAATTACATGGCATGCTCAAATTTCACAAATATACAACAAAATATATGCTACACATAATATATCATGCGTAAAAATATAAACAATAGCATAATATAAAAGCATGCTTAGAAATAATTATATAAACGTAAATAAAAATTACAAAACATGCTCAAAATTTCATAAATAATATATAACAAAATATATATATAATCATGCTTAAAAATAATTATATATAAAACATAAATAACAAGGCATTCAGATGTTTTTTTTTTCTGGTTTCGATGTGAAGAAGAAAGAGAAAAAAAAATTTAGGTTTTTTTCTTGGCTATTGGCTCTAAGCGTGCTGATAACGTGTAAAAGTAAAAATGAAATCGGAATTGGTCTACTCATTTAATTTCATAGCCCCTTTATGTAGGGATAGAATTACAATGGAAACATCGATTAACATCAATTACAATAATGATAGTAAATGTTGATTGTGATGTGATTGCGATTCCATGATTCCCTCTTTCGTCAGTTTCTTTGACGAAGACACATAATGTGTTTTTCCTTTAACAAAATATGATTTATTAAACAAATTTATACTTATAGATATCTGTAACAAATGTTTTACTCACTGTCATCTGTGTCTAATAACAAAATATCATTTATTAAACAATTTTATACTCATAGACAATTATAATTTTTTACTTCTTTCCCTAAAATTTAAAAAAAAAGTTAATAGATTTTGAATTTCAAAACAGAATAACAATTACTCACAATAATAAGAGTACGTAAAAATTAGGACTAAATTCAGTTTGCCCCCTCAAACTTTGGGACAAACATCAGTTTGGTCCCTGACCTTTTTTTTTAATCATGATGGTCCTCTCACTTCTATTTTCCATCACAAGCCTCTAAAATTCAAAAATGACTCGAAATGTGACGTCATTGGCTGAGCTGGACTAGACAGCAGGGCCCCATTTGTCAGATTTAATCACCCCTAAAAGGGCATAATGGACATTTCACAATATTTTCCCTCCAAAATTTAATTTACATAATCTAATCCCTTTTCAACCACAAAAATGATTCCAAAATGAGGTCCAAACCTCCAAATAAACCTGCTTAACAACAAATAATGAACATGACCAGAAAAGTACCAAAACCTGAACCAACACATGAACAAGACCAGAAAATTACCAAAACATGAACAAGACCAGAAAATGACTATAAAACTACCAAAACATGAAGAAGACCAGAAAATGGCCAGAAAATTACCAAAACCTGAAACTGAGCATAAAATGGAGTGCATAAATTACCAGAAATTGTTGTAGCAACCAAATAGATGCATCAAAGTGTTTTACATCCAAACCAACAAAAAATACAGCTTGGATCCTCTGTTGCACAAAATCATAGGTCTAATAATCTAAACAAAATATTAGACCTAGCAACCTTCTGGCATAGCACAAGGTTGCACAAAAAATTGCAACATGCATCTCTAAATCATAACCTAACCTTGGTTGCTAACCCATACAGCTCCTGCTCTATTTTCCACCATTGTTTGCATTTTCTCGGATCCTTGCAGATGACCTTGATGAAGCCTATGAAGAAGCAGCTGATCTTCCCTTTCTTGAAGGAGCTTTTGGAGGTTTGCCCTTGCTTGAAGCAGCTGTAATTGTTGATGCTTTTGATGCCCTTGCTGCTGCCTTCTTTTCATCCCTCTTTTTCTACAATAATGAGATGAAAAATAACTTAGAAAACCAATCAATAACCAAATGACTAGTTGCATCAGTTTACCTTCTGTTGTTCAGCTCTTCTCTTTGTCGATTCTCTAAACTCATTTTTGGTCTTTGGCTGCTTTTTGCTACCCTTGGCCTGCAACAAGTAATGTGGTCAGTGGCCACAGCTATATCATTTGCAAGTTCTACTAATAACCAGAAGTGTGAAAATACCTGAGTTTGAGTTTGAGTTGATGATGCTTCTCCTGTGTTCAATTTCCTCTTCTTTGCTGCTTTTTTCCTTGGGTGGAAGATGCCTATGACAGGTCTTCACATTGTGACCCAGTATGCCACAGTTGCCACACTTCAAACTCTTTTAAACCCTGCCAAGCTTTGGACCCTCAGACTCCTTTTCAGATGCATCTTTAATCCTTTTGGTTCTTGGCCTACCAGGCTGCCTATTGTACTGAGGTGGGAGGATTTGGGGTTCACCACTAGGGATCCATAAGTCCATTCCATTCACTGGCTTTACTGTGTTAGAGTAAACAGTCATGTAGGTCTTGGTGAGGTAGCAAGAATCCACATAGTCTTCTGGTGTTTGTCTCATGAAGTTGATAGCAGCTATGGCATGCTTGCATGGTATGCCTGTGAGGTCCCATCTCCTACATTCACATGTCCTCCTGGTTAGGTCAACCACATGCTTAGATCCTCCAAAGCTTTCTACCTCAATCTGAGGGCTACCAGAGCCATATGGTATGCAATCTGTTGCAGATTTAATCTTGTTCTTCTCTAGGAGTTCTCTAGGCTTGGGACAGATAGGGTCCACAGCTTTGCTCATCTTGTCTCTTCTCATTGCAATCCTCTTCATCATCTAGACCCTAATATCTTCAAAGCATGAAATCACAGGTTTGCTTCTAGCAGGTAAAATGAAAGCATTGAAACTTTCACATAAATTATTAAGAAGAACATCACATTTCAGGGTGGTGCCAAAGTGAGCTCTAGACCAATGCTTTGGGGGCCTTAAAGGATCTACAAAATGAAATTCAACCCAAATTAACCTTAGGATGCCATCTTCATAACACAAGTACTAATACAGTAGGGTTAGAGTATTGAAATACCTTTTAACCAGTCATAAGCTTTGGGGTCCATTTGCTTCATCAAAACTAGCTCTTTGGTGTAGTAGGCCATGGTTGTTGCTTTGGCACTGCCCAGACCTGATCCTTGAAAACTTTCCCAGGAAACAACTTATTGAAATTGGTCCACAAGTGTCTAACACAGAACCTATGTTCTGCAAGAGGCACCACAGCTTCACATGCAGGTAGCAGTCCCTTCTGTTTGTCTAATATGAAAGTTCAACCATTGCCATCTCCTGTAATCTCCAAATCTTTCACCAACAATGTCAAAAACCAATCCCATGAATCCTTACTCTCCATCTCAACCATAGCATAAGCTACCACCCAGGTTGTGTTGTTTGGATCCAATCCCACTGCTGATAATAGCTGCCCACCATAAGCACTCTTCAAGTGGCAACCATCTAGCCCCAAAATGGGCCTGCATCTAGCTTTAAACCCCATCTTCAAAGCTCCTAAACAAACATACATTCTCTTAAAAATAGGGAGCTGACCAGGGTTGTTGAAATCACATTTGATATCAACAGTGCTGTTTGAATCTACCCTTTTCAGCTCCTATGCATAATCCTGTACTCAAGCATATTGCTCCTTCATGCTCTTCTCAAGCAGACTCAATGCAACCTTCTTGGTTCTATAAGCTTGTTGAAAAGAGACTCTGGCCCTCACACCAGCTGCCATTGTCTGTGCAAGAGACTCTGTGGTAACAAACAAGTACAAAAATAAACACATTGCAAACTATATTAAACAAAGGACAATTCAAAAGAAAGAAAGAGTTGCAGAGATTATACATGTTGAAATACCAGGATTAAGCTTGATTTGCTCAGCAAACTTCTGTGTAAGGTATGGTGTTTTTACCATACTATTATCAAGAATCCTTGGACAGTTGTGTTCTCCATTGTAAGTCTTTATCATCAGGGTGTCCTCATGCTGCATCTTTGATGCAAACAACTCAAAGGGACAGTTTGGTGCCTTGCAAATGGCTCTAATCCTCAGCCTATCATTTTTTCAGAAAAACAGCTTCCCAACCATTTTGAATGGCCCTCTCTCTTATGGCAGCTCTGAGTACCTTTGCTGTGGCAAACTTCATCCCTTTGCAGAAGTGTGGATCCCTCATATCAACCTTAGGATTAAACTCAGGGAATCTGTTAGGGCTGGGCATCCAAAACCGAAGTCCCGGTACCGTCCCGAAATCCGCCGGTACGAGCCGGGACCAAAATCAGAAATTCACTATTTGGGCCCGTCCCGTGGAAATGGACCCGGTACCGGTACTAGCCCAGTCGAAACCGATTGATCCCGTCCCGTCCCGTTTAAGTTAATTAAATTAAATCTTTAATTTTTTATATTACTTGGTTGGTTTTGATTAGGTAGTTTAGTCAAATATGTGGGAACACAGAGGAATGACCACACCTGATCAAAACATTTTGACCTAAACAGCCTAAGGCCCTAAGCCGCTAAACGAAGACCTCGATCAGTCGATCCCCAATTCACTAACGTCTGTTCTAAGCTCTCTTCTCTACACTCCACTCTCCACTCTCCAGTTCTTCTTCTGTTCTTCATCTAAATCCCCGATCCAGTTGGGGACATCATTGAGTATGAAAGTGTATGCAAATTTATGTATGATGTGCCCTGCTCCCAAGATTAGGAGGTCAAGTTTTAGTAAAGGGGAAAAGTAAGAGTATCGTACCCATGGGATTGAGTAACTCTGCCCTAACTAGATCACCGTGAAAAGAAACCTAGAAAAAGCATGTAAAGTCTACCTTTCTACAAATTCACAACCTTAGCCCTTTGTAAGATAAAGATCAGGAGGATGGTATTTGCAATTGTGGCAGTGAACGGTTTGGTTGATTTTAATTTTTATAAAGTAAAATAAGTTGCACAAAAATAAACTAAGCAAATAAAAATAAAATAAAATAGAGACTTTGATCAATGAGATAAATAAGAGCATAGGTTTTTGCACCTAGCCTCCCTCATGCATATAATGTAACCAATTTTCTAATAACAACATGCTTTGATAAATTCCCCCTCGGTTTTCGCTAGAGAAACCGAGATACCAACTAATCATGCAACCTAACCATGTCGCTAGAGCAAAGCTAGATCACACAACCTTAGTCCCATTTACATTCGCTAAAACATAAAAGGGCTTTGATGTCGTAAAGCCTAAGGTCTCTCGACTCTTAAACTCATGGCACCAAGCATTAATTTTAAGGTAAGGACCCAAGCAATCTAGTTCTTCCCATAAGAATAAGTTAGACCACCATCCTATTAGCTACACATGCTCCTCGGTTACAAAAGATTGTCAAGCTTAAGTTTCCGATTTCATTAATTCCTACAACATGCTTCTAGGTGACAAATCCAAAAACACATGTAAGAAAGCATTAAAGTAAAGTAGCTAAAGGATTCAAAACATGCATATTCATAAAAAACATGGCATCACACTATTTTATACATGAGTTTGGCTAGGGCTAAGGCCTAGCCCCAAATTTATTCTACTCACAACCCATAGTTACATAAATCAAACCCATATACATAATAACATCAAGCAAAAGAGAGGAAGAGTGGAGAAAGTGGTTGGTTACCAAACTAGCTCCCCTTGATGCAAAACTAGTGAGAGATGTTTCAAAGTATGGAAATTTCAGTTTTCTCAAACCCAAATTGCCATACAAATCCACAAAGCTCTTAGAAATTAACTTGAAGAACAAAGGCTTGAAATGATGAAACTAAGGTGTGATTGATCAAAGATGTAAAGGATCTTCGGTTTTTGGTAAAAACCCAAGACACTTTACACTTTTCTCTACACAAAAGCTAAACTAAACTACCTAAAAGATGAAGAACTATGGAAAATGGAGAGGAAATGGAGAGTGAAAGGAGATGAAATGGATGAAGGAATAGAATAAAAATGTCCAAATGAGGGGAGGGTGCTTTTATAGGCCAAAAGTGATGAATGGAGGGTGGAGATCAAAGGAAACGAAGGGCTAGATGTGATTGATAAATGTGTAAGCACAAATTATGGATCTAGTCTTTGACTCCATATAGAAATGACTTAGAATGCCCATAGATATTTTGGTGGAGGAGAAAAAGTAAGGGTATAAGGGTCATGTGTAAGGGAACAAGGTAATAAATGGGAGACAAATGTGTAAGGTGTAAGAATGAGACCATTTGTCATCATTCAAATTTTGAATTTCAAAATAACCTAGACCTAAAGTCTCTAACCCTAATTAGCTATTCCAAGTCCTCCACACATGTTCTCGACCGGCCAACTCGGCCGGAAATGTCCGGAATCCGGCGTTGACCACCGTTGACCTATTTTTTGTCCGTTTGCGCACTTTCTTCTCCTATCTTCCTTCAATTGAATCTCCACCGAGACTTAGGAATTGGCCTCCGACCTCTTCATAAGAAATGTTCCTCCATGAGTGTAGATCATCCTGGTAAAATTTCAGAGCTTAGTTTACCGTGGTTTGGACGGAAATTCTGCCGGAATCTGTACAGGTCCGGTTTTGCAGTTTTCGTCTTCTAGTGCAGAAAATTGGACCGATCTTTTGAAGGCCTTCCACTCCGAAATAGCTCTTACACTATTCATAACAAATGATCATTAGGATGTCTAGAATGGATCTGGAAAGTTTCAACTCATTCGTAGTTCATTTGGTCAATCTGCCGCTCCTTCTTCCTTGCATAACTCGGTTTCTCCTAGCCGGAGTAGGAAAATGTGCTAAAGTTGAGTTTTTAGGGCATTTCCAAGCTTTTCCATTATTTCCTAGCATGATAAGAAAAATATAATAAATATATATAAATAAACACAAAGGTTAAGAAAAAGTGCAAGATTAGGGGAATAATTACTAGGTAATTATGGACCTAACAGATCCCCAATTTCTTTCCAATTTCCCTTCACACAGCAAGCATGATGAGCCTCAACCTTACTTTATTGTGAGGATTTGATTTTCAGCTTAAGCTTGTTCAAGCACCATCCAAGACTCTAACTCTCTTAGTAAGTAGCCTCAACCTTACTTTGTTGTGTTTCTTGTTGGGTTTGCTGGAAATTGAAATTCACCAAAAAAGATCAGAAATTTCATGTTCTTAATCATCTGTTTATGTCGAATTGTATTTTGTTTTTTTGTTTTAGTCAAAATTTCTTCATTTCATTCGATAATTTAAGACCGGGAACCACAAGACAGTGTGGTCAAACAATTTTGAATCATATGGTAGGAGCGATGGTTGTTGCTATTATATCATATAAATGGTAGGAGTGATGGTTGTTGCTTCCAGATTTAGTTTGCTGTGTGGTAATTGGATTTATACACTCTTAGATTTGGAGGAATAGAAACAATACATAATTGAGCTCATTATTCAGTACTGAATATTGTTGAATTATATACGAATTTGGATAATTTATGTTTCTTGTTTACTTAATTTCAATTGGGTTTTCCTTGATATAATGTTTATGGAGCTCTTTTGCTATTTTATACTTCTATTTTTGATATGAGACAATGGATTGACCTGACCCTGTGTTGCTGTGAAATGGATCTAAAATTGGTAACTAATATAGAGAAAAGTACTTGTTGGGCTGTCTACTGTCTAGCATGTAGCAGTAGCTAATGAAATATTGACCTATGATTCATACTTTTTTTTGCCATAATTTCTTTTTGCTTTCAATCTCTTAGTTTGTTTCTCCAACTATTATGAAACAAAAATACTAACCATAGCTGCTGATTCATACTTCATCTCCAGGTCAGTTATTTGATTCAAATCGTTCGATGGCTAGAGCGAAGAAGGTAGTTGCTCGGCCTCATCCAACCGCTTCGGGGCTTGAAGACTCTTCAACCGCAACTTCACCTTCTGCTCCTCTTCAAATTGAAGCTCTTCCTCCAGCAACTTCAAGCCAGCAAGCTCCTACGGGTTCAAACCAGCAAGTTCCTACTACTGCAACTCAAAGTGATCCTTCTAATCCAGTTAGTTCAGCAACTATTAAGCGTAGTTTTGTTTGGGAGCACTTTAAGGAGTATGATAAGGTTGTTAAGGGAAAAGGTGCTGAAGGGAATGATGTAGATATTGTTAAGAAACGAGCTTATTGTATTCATTGTCCTAGAGGAAAAATAGGAGATTTTGCAGCAGATAGTTCTAGAAATGGGACTTCGGGGATGATTAGGCGTATTAATCAATTCTGCAGGTATTATCCCCCAAATGTTAGTAAGAGTCAGAGGATTCTTGTGGGAGATAAGTCTCTAGGAAACAAACTTACTGCAGTAGCTTATGATCAAGATGACTATGTAGATGCTTGCGTCAAAATGATTGTCATGGATGAGTTGCCTTTTAGCTTTGTTGAGAAAAAATGTTTTAACCGGTTTTGTGCTAGAGTGTGCCCTTTGTTTAAAGTACCCTCTCGTAGGAAACTAGTTAGAAGGTTCCTAAGCATATATGATGCACAAAAAAAAGAACTATCCAAAATTATGAAGGATTATAGAGTGTGTCTCACAACGGACACTTGGACTAGTGTCCAAAACATCAATTATATGGTGCTTACTGCCCATTTTATTGATGTTGATTGGAAGATGCACAAGAGGGTTATAAATTTTTGTGTTATCCAAAACCATCAAGGGGCAACCATAAGTAGACTAATAGAGTCTTGTTTGCTGCAGTGGGAGATTGAGAAGGTGTTAACCATAACTGTTGATAATGCATCTGCAAATAAGTCGGCTTTAGAGTGGCTTAGATCAAAGATGAATAAGTGTTCATCTTACAAAACAGTTTTAGGTGGTAAATACATGCATGTGAGATGCACAGCTCACATAACCAATTTGATAGTGGGACATGGCTTGAAGAGGCTGCAAAAGAGTGTTTTAGCCATTAGGAATGCTGTCAAGTATGTTAGGTCTTCACCTAATAGACTAGACAACTTTAGGAAAGCTGTCGAGAAAGAAAAACTTCCTCTTACAGGGCTGGTTTGTTTAGATGTCCCAATTAGGTGGAATTCAACTTATCTAATGTTGGAGGCAGCCTTGAAATTTAAGAAGGCTTTTGCAAGGATGGAGGAAGATGATGATGAGCTTTATCTAGGTTATTTCAAGGAACCAGAGGAGGAATATGATGAGGAAGGCAATGTTGTTCCTAATAAGAACAAAAGAAACAGAGTTGGACCTCCGGATGAACCAGATTGGGAAAAGGCTGAGATTTTTGTTGATTTGCTTCGTGTTTTTTATGATGTGACCCTTAGAGTTAGTGCAAGCTTGCATCCAACTGAGCATACAACATTCCATGATGTTGTTACCATGGAGAGAAACATAGAAAACCTCTTCATTGCACCCGATATGGCAATTGGTTCCGACACTGAAAATGTATTAACTGATATGGCTGCAAATATGAGAAGCAAATTCTTGAAGTACTATGGTGGCTTTACACACCTGAACCACTTGGTTATTGTTGGACTTGTGTTGGATGCAAGATTCAAGCTTAGAAATTATACACATTTTTTGAAGGAAGAGGGTATGGATGATGTCGATGTGCAAAGTAGAACCAATGAGATTAGATCTTTGTTAATGGTGCTATATGATGAGGTACAACTCTTTTTATTTCAGTGTTTCAAATATTAGATTTTATGATCTTATGAGTATTAATACTGATTTTATGTGTTTATACATGTTCTTGCTTCTATAGTATGTACCGATCATAGATGGTGGGAGACATATGCATAGACATCAAACCCTACAAGTTCAGGCAGCACAATCACGAGTAGAAGCAGCAATACGAGAGTTGGTGTGCGGGGTCAGTTGCTAAACTCTTGGAGAAAGGTGGTCCAAGAGAGTGAAGAGGCTGTAATGGCACATGAAGTTGATCAATATCTAAATGCTCCCCTAGAGTTTGTTGAGGAGGAGGAAGATGGCTTCGATATTTTGTGTTGGTGGAAGATAAACGGACCCAAGTTTCCTGTGGTGGCAGCAATAGCAAGAGATGTACTTGCTGTTCAAACATCCACAGTTGCATCGAAGTCTGCATTTAGCACTGGAGGGAGAGTTATTGATGCTTTTAGGAGTTCATTGACTCCTAAAACAGTGGAGGCTTTAATCTGCATGCAGAATTGGTTGTTGGGAGATGATATTGCTCAAGAGGTAGAGGAGCTTACAATTGAGAACATAGAGTTCTATGAGCAGGCTGAGAAAGGTACCTTGATCAGTTTCAATATCTAATTTTTGTTTTCTGTTTTCTTACATGTAGTTTCTCTATTACTAACTTTAAATGCTTACTTAGATCATGAGAGCACTGCCTCCAGCAGAAATATGCGTTCAACAATCCCGAAAGCAAAGGGGAAGGGAAAGGCTGCAGTGGTAAATGTTGACTAATGAGTTTATGAGGTTGTAAGACTGAGTGTGATAAACTGATGAAGGTTTTTTCAAATGTGTTTAATACTTCAAGACGTGTAGTTAACTAGTTTTTATCATGTAATGGTTTGTAGACTTTAAATTTCTTATTTCAGACTTTAAATTTCTTGTTTAAGACTTACTTAACTTATTGTTGAATTCATGAATTGGTTTCTGTGTTTATTCATTTATTGAACTTATTGTTGGAATGTTGATCTATTGAATTGGCTATTTGTTGTGTTGCACAATGCACATTGCATTTGTTTCCTGTCATAATCTGCAATTTGCATTACTACATTACATCCATTACTACAATCTGCAATCTGTCATAATCTGCAATTTGCATTACTGCACTTGTTTCCTGTCATAATCTGCATTACTGCAATTTGAATTCATAATTTGCAATATGCAATTTGCAGTTTTGCACATATTGTATTATTTTCCATCTTCACTAGTTCATTTCTTCTTTTCAAGAAGTCTTCAATTCATTTTAGTATTTTACATTGTTTGATTTGGTTTAAGGCAAAATTGATTGTGTAGACTTATAAGTTGCAGTGCTAAAAGGACAGCTGCATCCTAGAATGATTGAAATCTGAAAATTTTGGATAGCTGTTAAAGTACTTAAGTGTGGGGAAAAAAAAAAGAAAAAGGAATCGGGTATCCCCAATTGGGCCCGGGCCCGACCCGATCCCGATTGGTTTCGGTACCTTCGGTACCAACTTTGAAAAAACGTAGTCCCGTCCCGTCCCGTCCCGAATAATATTTTCAGTACCGGGATCGGTATCAGTCAGTAACCGGCCCGTCCCGGCCAGTGCCCAGCCCTAGAATCTGTCGTTACCTCCATCATCATCAGAGTTATACTCTGTCCCTAACCTTTCCTCATCTGAATCATCTGCCCCAAACATCTGTTCATTGTCTTCTACATCATCAAAACTTTCCTCATTAGTCTCCTGACCTCTACCTACTTCAGAAAGGCCCTCCCCTGGATTAGACACAACCTCAGATTCTGTTAACCAGTCAAAGAGAAAATCATCATCCACTCCATACCCTGCATAATCATCATCATCTTTTGCAGGGTTGTAATCATCATCATCAGAAGCTTAAACATAATTTTCTTCACCCCACTCTGCTACCTCATCTTCAAGCTCTTCGTGAAACCAGCCATCATCTGCAACTTCATTTTCAGGCTCTTCTTGAAACCACCCATCATCTTCACGCTCATCTTCTTCAATCAGTTCCTATATCTGCATTTTCTTCTTCCCCTTATCACTAGGGTCAACAGTTGGAGCCCTACTAGCTTGAGTTGGAACTTCATCTTGAGCCTCATTGATCTTCACACCAGGTAGAGCAGGTACAGCCTTCTTTCTCTTTGCACACAGTTTATACCTCCTTGATGGTGTTGTCACTGGTTTTACCACCTCAGCATGCCTTTTAGGTGAATCAGGAATCTCCTCAATCTTCACCCCTGATTTTGGCTTCCTTGGTGTACATACATGTACATTTGCAAGCATAATTAGCTATAATGGGCCACGCTCATTGTACCGCCAAAGGTACTAATTCCAACTACAGGAATGACATACCGATACACCGCCAGGCGAGCTACAACCTCAGCGTCGGATCACCCCCAGGTCACCGCCGACGCGCCGCCACGCGCCGTGCCAAAATGGCATCAGTAGCTCCCAGAGCTGGGAACTGAAGCACATCAGTCCCACATCGAAAACAAGGAGGAGGTCAGCCTCCTCCTCACCTATAAAAGGTTATCTCCTCTCTCCTCATTAATTACTCATTCAATACTTACCTACTGTTACTTTGTCAACATAAATACATTGACTAACTTAGGCATCGGAGAGTTGAAGACCGCCCAGCGCGGTCTCCCTCTGACGCTGCTGTGTATTTTACTTGACAGGTAGCGGAAGCTTTGAGAGTACCACTAGTATCGATCCGTCCACCGGATCAGCGTTAGCAAAGGTTCAGCTACCGCCGAACTTTTAGACATTAACACTTGGTGAGTCAGGGAGCTCCTCTATTATAACCCTAGATGATCCAGCTTGACTGCATCCCCAATTAGGTATCTGATCCTCATACATGAACAAATCCTCCAAATCTTCATAACCCGGGACAAGCTCTAAGTGGTCTAGGTACATAATAACCAGTCTGATTTCTAGCACCATGCAACACATTCTGATGACATCCAAGTCATTGTTTAGCTTAGACATGGCTTCTTCCTCACTGCCAATAGAGTACCAGTAATCAATCCTTGTTCCCACATACTTAGACTTGATCCCTCTCACCATGCCATCCACCTTAGTCAATGACATTTTGTCCTTGTCCACATTATCATAGTAGCTAACAGTTCCACCAATGTACTTGCTATCCTCATGCTTTATGTAGCCACCATGGTATACCTTGATTGTAAAATAATCATGATGTACTGCAACACAAGAATACAAAATCAGTGAGCACAATCTCCTAGCCAAACAAAGCAACATATGACAACAAATGTAAGGCTGCTGACAGCAGGGTTCCAACATAATACAACAATAAGCCCTAAACAATAAATAGGGTAGCTGAAAAAGGCAGCTTAAACAAATGGTTAACCCTTATCCACCAACCCATTTCACAACGTTTCCAACCACTAAAACAGTAAGACCCTAAACAAAATTGAATTCTCCAGTAGGACCACAAAGTACACTACCACAGTACCACTTGTAATCACGGGCATTTTGTTAAATCCCCTATTTGAGCTACCCAACAACAAGCACATGCACCATTCATTATTCAATTTCAACCAGAAATAGATAAACCCTAGAAAATTAAAAATTAAAAACATAACCCTAAATCTCGAAACCCTCAATCTGAAGCTTCTAAACTCTATCTCTGATAACCCACAACTATAACCCTAAATTGGAAGCTTTTTTATTTTATTTTTTAAATTTTAAATTTTTATAGAAAAGATGATCAAAGGATTTCACTCCTACCTCCATGGTGACTCGAACCCATGACCTAGATCTTAGGTAGTGGGTGCCCTAAATTGGAAGCTTCTAAACCCTAAATCCATAATACTTGTAAAACCCACACAAATAAATTCATTGAAATTGAAAACCCTAACTCACCGTAATTGGGGATTTCGTCTCCTCCAGCTTCGATTCGAGGTATCCATTCATCTGTGGGGGCCCCGGCCATGTTGCCAACAAGTCGTGTCTATAATACAGTAATCTCTTGATCTGGGTTTCGAGTTCTGTATGGAGAGGATCGTGATGAGAGAGAGAGAGAGAGAGAGAGAGAGAGAGAGAGAGAGAGAGAGAGAGAGAGAGAGAGAGAGAGAGAGAGAGAGAGAGAGAGAGAGAGAGAGAGAGAGAGAGAGAGAGAGACTGAGTTTAGTGTTTCATTACGGGTCTTGACTCGTGTAATGGATTCGTAATTAAGTCAAAACGGTCACAAGGGGTTTTTAGGACATTTCGGCCAAATTAAGGGGACAAAGCAGAAATGTGGGCCCTGCTGTCTGGTCCAGCTCAGCCAATGACATCATATTTCGAGCCATTTTTGAATTTTGGAGGCTTGTGATGGAAAATAGAAATGAAAGGACCATCATGATTAAAAAAAAAAAAATCAGAGACCAAACTGATGTTTGCCCCAAAGTTTGAAGGGACAAACTGAATTTAGTCCTAAAAATTACTCACAGAAATCAGTGTGAGTAAACAATTCTCACTGAAATCAGTGTGAATTTAAACAAATTTGAATTAACTAAGTACACAAATGTCGATGAAAACTCTAACTACCACTGTTTTATGTCTGTAATAAATTTGCATCTCTCTCTCTCTCTCTATCTTTAATAGTATTCTTTTAACAGTTTACACATATCTGAGTCGAGTGCTTATATCTCTCTTTTCCCATAGCCTATCTTCCCCTTCCCAGTCTCAGTCTCATCTTCGATCTTCCCAGCCTCACGCGCATAGAGAAAAGTCTAATGCAGGCCCCAAACATTGAAGGCAGATCGTGTTGCTGGATCAGAAAGGATATTGCGTTGGTGCTCCAATCGAGGTGGTTGATGATATCGTCAGAGGGTGCAAATGTTTCGGGTTGATTCTCCTTTATGATTGCCGATACCATCGATCAATGTTTTGTTTCATATCCCACCTATGTTAGGCTGGACTTGGTCCGATCTGTTGAACGACTAGGATAGTGATGCTTGGATCGGTATGTTTGGCGGCGTTTTGAAGTCGAATATCAGCTGCATCTCTCTTTTGTTTCTGTTTATGTTTTTTGTGTTTTGTTCTTTAGTTTCCTTGTTGTTGTCAACAAGTCCTTAGTACTCCGGTGAGGTTACAAATCTAGAAATCTAGTCAGATTCTTTAGGGTGGAGGACTTGGTCTGAGGTAAGTCTTGATGCGACTTGTTGGCAATGATTTAAGCCCAGATCTGATTTTCCTGAGGAGAGGAATTAGTTTTCATCCCCTTCTCCTCCTTGTATTATTTTTTTTTTATAAAAATTGGGAATTAATGCTAGATATAAAGATTTATAATTAGAAGTGAATACTGTTATTATTATTTTTTTATATCAAGGAATACTGTTATTTTCAAAATTTAATAAATCAGTCAGATTGCTTTTTTTTTTTTTTTTGAAAGAAAAGGGCTGGTGTAGCGGCCCTCACGCCTTAACCATTAATGAAACCATAGAATACACCGGGGGGGGGGGGGGGGGGGACATAGTGCCTTAACCCCAAATTACAATAAGCCCCAAGAGAACCACCCGAGATAATAACAGGCGTCTCATATAAGAATATGCATTCTAACATGCACCCTTTAGCGAAGAGTGCTCTACGGGCTACTCTATTCGCTTTACAATTGTGGTGACAAACCGGAAAGATAATGCTCACTCGGAGCCATGAGTTACCAATACTATCAGCTTTCCTAGTATGCTGCCACCGGAAATATACCCCGGTGACACTTAGCTTCATTCTGCCACTAGGAGGCTTCGACCATTTGACAAAGCAAGGAACTCGCCTCCTACCTAGAGCAGACATGGCACGCAAGGTGCGCAGGCCGGGACAAAGCCCACATCTCCAAACCAAAACGTGGTTAGGACTTATTAAAAGCATAAAATAAGCGGCAACTAAAAAACCAAACAAGCTGAAAATTAAAATCAATATAGCCCTGATTGGGCCCAAGACCCGACCAAAAATGTGGAAAAGCCCCACCAAGCCCGGAAGAGTTCCAGCCGCATTCCCACCGTCACACACCCACCACCATCTGCCGATCGAGCCTTCACCGCCGCCACAGCACTGCCATGAATACGCGGCCACTCGCCGGACCGGAGATGACAACTCCTGTTGGCCAGATACCAGATCTGGAATGGGTTTGGCACCACCGATCGGTTCAGATCGGATCGATCTCCCCCTGGCAGAAAGATCTCCGATCCTAGCTTCCCTCCGCCGCGCGGCCCCCAACTCCGTCGAGCCTTAGCGCCCCATAGCAGTGAATGCAGCCTACACCACCCTCTCAACCCCGACAACCACCATCGAACCCGACCACTCTTCCAGCCATCCCAATCTCCTTTCCCCATCATCGATCCAGATTTCAGACCCAAATCCTCCACCAACCAATCAAGCAGCCAAAGTGGCGCCAGAACACGAGATCCCGTCCGACGACGACGTCGCTAGGACGTGCCGCCGGACGGAGAAGCAAAACAACTTTTTTCTGGATCTAGCGCGTGGAGGCGCGTTCTAAGTTACCATCACACACAGATTGTATTAGTTCACACGGATTGCACATATTCATTTCACACTGATTACCATCACACACAGATTTCAGTGGGTAATGAGACTAATACATACGGATTAAAATCAGTATGTAATAGCCTTTTTATTAGTAGTGCTCCTTTTTGGTAAGTATTCAATCCTTTGAGAAATATTTAGCTTTCTAAATATTTTATTTCAAACATAATGCCCGTAAGAACACATTATAATTGCATAGGTACGAGTAAATTCATGAAAATCTCCGAAACTTGAAGTAAATTATTCATAAAAATGCTGGTGGTAAACAACAAAGGGAGAGCTACTTAACAATTATCACTTTTGATCGTTGAACCAAAAAATGGTGTTTTGGGGGATAAAGAACAAAGAAATAAAAAAGCCCAACAAGCTATCTCAAAAATTTGCAACCGACATTCACTAGCTAGCTTGCCGGTCAAGTATGTGTTTATTTTATTATTATTATTATTATTTTGGGTGAAAGTATATGTAATAATTTGTATACTAAGACTACGCCCCATACCCAAACCTCGAAACTTACTGAGATCAATCGACAGTATCATGAACCCTAGCAAAGCTTACAAGTTATTGGGTTTGAGTGGCAATGCAAGCAAGCAAGAAATAAAGCAAGCTTACAGGAGATTGGCATTGAAGTACCACCCTGACAAGCACACTAACTCCTCCAAAACCATCAAAGACGATGCCACCCAGAGATTTAAACAGGCCACAGAGGCCTATGAAAGCCTCACGAACCCTAGCAACCACCAGCACTTCCAGCAAGCCTATCATTATTACTATCAGGACATCTTTTATTATTATCATCAGGATGTCTATTTTTATGATAAATATGGTTTCTTGCATAAAACTTCATAGTATGATCCCTCCCTTCCCTTCTCTATTTCAATTTAAAGCAATCGATATTAATTAATTATATATATGTTAATGTAGATTATATTTCATGATATGCAGTCCCGCTATAGCTTTGATGATTGGTCTTCTGACTTCGCCTACATCAGTATCATGTTTTCACTTTGAGGTATGTGTTTCTATATATTTTCTTGCATGATCGTGTAGATTTTTCATCCCCATATACTTTGATATTCGTAGTTCTTACTAGCTAGCTAGCTGACCGTTATTTACTATGTTTTAACTTATAAATGAATCCCCAACAACTTTATCAATATTTTAAGTACAGTACTTAAGAGTGAAGACTCCAACATGAACAGTGATATGATTAAAGTCTATACCTGCCAACAATGGAGTGTAAATGATAGTCTTTTACGGCGATAAGGTATATACACGCTGTAATTTGCGCGTCGTAAAAGACAAATTTTCTAGTAGTGATGCATAATTAAGTAGATTTATTTTGGTAGTGAAACTGAAACGTTCATTGATTGATAAGATTTTATGGTTGCATTGAGTGGGTTTAGCTCTTGAATTTTGACACTAATCAGGTTTATGGTTGATGCATGGATTAAGGTATGTGAAAGAAAACTTACAAATATATATATATATATATATATATATATATATATATATATATATATATATATATATGAAAGGGTTGTATAAGATTAGAGTTTAATTATGATATGCATGTGTATATGATATGTATAAAGCATGACTTTCACTTAAACAAAACAAGATAAACAATCAGAAGCAGTACAGCAAAGTTGAATCATGAATATATACCTTGGCAATGACTCTAGGGACGTCACACAATTCACATTGGCAACCTAAACAAAATATATACCTTGAATCATGAATGTAAGTTGAACTGGAAACAAAGTAATAATTATGGGAAGACTAAAACCAATAATATTATCCAACAGAATGGTCAATTCCATATGCATTAGAAGCCATGCAGATCTTAAATAAAACTCTTGTATAATTAAGGGAGGAAACAAAGATAAAGAAAAAAAAAGGGATCCGACCCAACTGAGGGAGTAAAGTACTGAAATCTTTACCAGAAGTCTGAATGGCTCTTCAGCCATTTTTGCAGCTAGACCAAGAAGACAACATTCTTATATTGGTGATATTCGATGAAGATAATTCTTGGTCATCCTTTGTTCATAAAAAGCTACATGAAACATTAGTTTGGATGGACAAAGAAAAAGGATACAAAATTCCCTCAGTATCAATTTAAGCAACATTTCCATTCCCTCCATGCATGTTAGTATGAAGCTGAAAAGTAACAAACAAGCTCAGTCAGCAAGACTTGATGTATAGAACGTGGTATTTGAATCAAACTGCATGTAGATCCCTGCGTCCTGAAGCATCTCCAACATTGATTCCCTGAGAAATCACCGCACACAAATCTCATCGCTCCATTATAACTCCGATTTAGTCACTTTTGAAGCAATTTTAGCTTGAAATTGACTTCTAATCATAAAATTGTGAGCAAACAAACTCAATTCCGGCGAGGTCCACAAAAACTAAGAAAATCCATCAGGAATTTGAAAATTGATTGAAATCAATTACCAGTGCGAAATGATCGAAACGTAAAATCGAAGTATGTAACGGAAATTGAACGGAACCGAAGGTTCATGAAGCTTACACTTATCGATCGCTTCGAAGAGGTCGTCTTCATCATCAATGTCTTCGAGTTCAACGAGCTGTAGCTGGCTTTGTTCTTCGGCTCTGAGGACCATCGCAGTAACAGCGTCGGATTTCTGGGTATCGCTGGGCCTCCGGCGAATCTTCCTGCACCGCCGGCATCGGACTCCCGAAATCGAATTTGAAAAGGAGATTTTGAGATAATGAGCCTCTGAGAGGAGGAGGAGGGAGGGAGGGAGAGAGAGAGAGGATGATACGAGTTTGGCCTAGAATTCTATTTTAAAAAGAGAGGAGAGGAAGTTTAATTTTTGGCCGGGCGCTCTTCGAAGTTCGAACAACCACGGCATACAACAGGGAACGCAGTTAAAGAACACAAAATTTCAAGTTTAATGGCGCGCATATAGTTAACGTCGTAAAATTGTGTCAAAAAATTATCATTTATGGCGTGTATTTAAATGCACGTCGTAAATGATACTCATTCACGGCGTACATTTAATGCACGCCGTAAATCTCGCGTCGTGAGTAATCAGTTTTCCTGTAGTGTACTACAGGCAATGAACGCAACGAAAAAGAAATATTATGCCGATTTTCGGGAGGCTGAGCTTATCGGAGTTATATCTGCTGCTATTGTGAAAACAGCTAGTGCTCCAATTGACCGTGTCAAAATACTAATACAGAATCAGAATGAGTTGATCATGAATGGTCGGCTTTCAGAACCATACAAGGGGATAAAAGATTGCTTTGGCCGGATTATCAAGGATGAGGGTGTCAGCACTCTGTGGAGAGGAAACACTGCTAACGTTATCAGATACCTTCCTAGCCAAGTGTTAACCATTGGCTTCAACCATTATTACAAGGTTCTTTTCAGCTGTGATAATCATCTTGTGGGGAACCTAGTATCAGGTGCTGCTGCTGGTTCTTCGTCTCTTTTTTCGTTGTATTCTCTCGACTATGTAAGAACACGTTTGGCAAGTGACATCAAGGCCACAAAGGGCGGTCAGAGACAGTTTCAGGGTTTGATTGATGTCTACAGAACAGCCGGTTTTCAAGGCACATACCGGGGATTCAATATCTCTTTTGCTGGGGCTGCTGTGTACCGCGGCCTCTACTTTGGACTATACGATTCTTTGAGACCTCACCTTGCTGATAGGGCTAATTTCTTTTCTTGTTTCTTGCTGGGATGGGGAGTTTTCACGACTGCTGGATTGGCATCGTACCCCATTGACACAGTGCGAAGAAGGATGATGATGACCTCGGCAATTTCAGAGAATGCTGCTTTTGCTACATTTAGGAGAATCATAAGAGATGAAGGTGTTAAGTCTCTGTACAAGGGTGCCGGGGCAAACGTATTACGCGGTGTTGCAGGTGCTCTTATGCTTGCTGTCATGCTGTGTATGACAAGCTAAATGTGACCCTTTGTTCTTGCAACAAATCTATTGCTGCGGCTTAATTAATTAATGCTTCACATCAAAGAGATGTGGTAAAATCTTGCTTAATTAGGTAATAGGAATTGATCTGTGGGTAAATAAGATCCCTCCCAATTATAATCTAACAGGAAAGAACATACCAGATGAGTATAGAAAATTAATTAAATGAATGTGAGAAAATCTCATGGATAGGGGTGTAAATAAGCCGAGCCAGAGCGAATACCAAGGTGATCATATTCGGTTCATTTGTTTTTTTATCGAGCTCGAGTCGGGCTAAAACTCGAATTTTTTTTTCCGCTCGGCTTGAATATTTTTCTTAAGCTCAAGCTAGGCTCGGCTCGGCTTAATTTATTGGACGAGCTCGAGTTTGAACAGGCTTGTCTTGGCTCATTTGACTTTAAATTAAAAAAAAAAAAAAAAGTAAATTTAAAATAATAATTCAAATTTGATGACTAACCATCACACAAATCCCTTTTGACTTTATTGTAATATGTTATACTTAAATGCTCAGATTCTTTTCCAATTGAAAAGGAAGATAATAAAAAGAAATTAAAGATTTGAGATTAGAAAATTATATTTTTATTTATATTATAAATTTTATTGAGTCGAGTTTTAATACACGTTGAGTTTTAACAAACTCGAGCTACTCACGAGTTAGACGAGCCGAATATATATTATTGTTCAAGCTCGGCTCGTTATTTTATCGAGTTTATTATTGAGCTCAAGCTCGGCTCATTTATCTTACGAACATGAGCCGAACGAGCTAAAATCGAGTCGAATATGAGTTGAACACAAGCTGTATCGAGCCAATTTACAGCCATACTCATAGATGAAAATGTACATACTGGAAAGTTATATGCAGTGGAGTGAAATGTTTTTTTATATTATATTTTTAGTTTTATTATTTATATTTTTACCCCTGAGTTATTTAAATAATTAAAAAGTTAACATAGTGTAAGAATTCATACGTAATTTCATATCCACTTTGGCCGATAAAACAAATTAGCATTCTTGAAAGATGTATTCTTGCATCCAGTTATTACAATTATGCTAATTTGTTTCAAGTATGCTAATTTCTCCGAGAGATGTGAGATCAAGTTATGCCTTACAAAACTTAATGATAGATGACTTCGTCAGATTTTAGAATTATACTCATACTTGAAATCTTGATGGTCAAAACGCTTCCCTAGAACGTACAATCCAAAAATATTGTGGATATTCTTCAGCCAGATGCTCGGTTTGGAAGCAGTACGTCTTCTGCTTAAGATCATGGTAGTAGCCTTTTGAGAATCTTGAGCAATATTATCAGCTTCAATTGTTGACCTCACTTCTTGGAACTCAAATGAAGCTTCACATCTTGTACACATTTCTTGTAGTTTCTTCCGGAAACTAATTCTTCTTCTTGTGCTATCTTCAATAGTAGTGATGAAATCATGAAAACATCCTTCACCTCTTTAAGGATTGTGAGAGATCTCAAGCTACTTGGAGATCAATTTCTAAACCTGTTTGCATTGAAGCGTCGTGCTTAACTGGAATGAGGATTGTTGCACAATAACTTCATTGTTCTATCCTTGTTCATGGCAATATTAAATGGTGCAGCTTGTTTGTCTTCATTTTTTGGCATCATCTTTGAACAAAACTTCCATCTACCTGCTAATCCTACTAGCATCATCTATAAGGTTGCTGATGAATGGTGTGGTACGTGCCCAGGTAAAAGCTCTCTAGTGGCAGAATTTATAATATCTCTACGTTACCATGGAAACCCCCCTGCAAATTTTCAAAGTACTGAATATTGATGGCACTAATTCTAGTAAATTGGAGCAAGTGGTGTAACAAGGAACCACCATATATATATGGTGAGTGGGTTGTTGGTTTCCAAATCAATTTGGGTATTGGTGACATATTAGATGCTAAAACTTGGAGTCTATATTATCACTACTATGGACCAAAACTTGTTCACTAGTGCAGCTCCAGATTTAGCTATTTTGGTCAATCTGATTAAGAGAAGTTGTCTCACTCTCCACCCTATTGGATCTTTGCTTTCCTCTTGCCAGTCTCTAACGAATTCTCTTAATGATGTGAGTTTGATGAAATTGCTATTCCCAGAAGAACCGGGAATGCCCAAAATAATTAGTTGTTTTTTGCTCTTTTTGTGCTTACTCCTTCTAGGCCTCCTTGGTAACCAAAAAATAATAGAATAATAATAATATCAGTGGGCTCGGGGCTTCCTATGTTTGGGCTGGAGCTTGGGCTTCTTAGAAACAAATGAAATCTTACGGTGTGGTGCCGAGACAGCCAACCTCTCCTCTTTCGTATATATTCACTTGCTTCGACTAAAACCCTAGCCTGCTCTCTGCCTCTTCCTCCTCTCCACTCTCTCTGTGCCTCGCCTTTTCATCAGGTTCGAAACCCTAATCTCTCTCTCTCTCTCTCGTTAGTGTTCGTCTTCTCCATAATTTTGTGACCAGTACTTCCGAATCGCCCGATTTCCTGGATCAGAGTTTCGAAAACCATATCTTTTTTCTGCCTAATCTCTCCAAAAATGACTTTATGAGTGATTTTTTCTTGGTTATTACTAGCGTCTGGGTTATTGATGATTTTGTTGTTGTTGCTTGAATGACAGGAACAATGGCCGTGCCTTTGCTGAAGAAGCAGATTGTGAAGAAGCGCCTCAAGCAGTTCAAGAGGCCCCAGAGTGACAGGAAGATATGTGTCAAGGTATGGATCTCTCGGTCATATAGTCTTTCGTTTATATGTGTTTCGATTTTTGAATGCATATGAATTAGCTAAGACTATAATGGAAGTGTATGTATGTCTGCCTCGAATAGTTATTCTGCTTCGATATATTGGTGAGGATTGTGTGACCTCCGGACCGTTGTTTTGGTTTTTGTCCTGAGGAATTAAGTTCTAGCAAAATAGCTTGAAATGCTTACTTTTGTGGTATAGAAATGATGGTAATCTTACTCTGTTTTGTTGTCCATGAAGTTTGTAATTAGATATCAATCTGGATTCTGGAATGACGGGTTCTGACTGGTTGTGTTATTTATCGAATATTCTTTACTGTCAAAGTAGTGTCCAGTTGAACCGATTAATTGTTTAGTTTTCCGGTTGCAATTGTTTTCTTGCACTGGCTAGAATTGGTTGGAATACAAATATGATGAATTGTTTTCCAGTGAGGTACAGAGTCTTATTAATGGCACCATTCCTTACTTGAGGGTTTACTAATTGTTAGTCTAGTGTTTTACTAATTGAGGGTTTCCGTGTCATTAATAGTTGGAGTTGTTCCCCCTTTTTGCATGATAATCAACTCTTTCTGTTTGAGATCTTGCTTGTTTGTTTGGGAATTGGGACTGAAGTTTTTATGAATACAAATTTATTAGTTCACCCTGCTTTCTTGAGCTCAAATGGTATACGTATTACTTGCTTGCTTGTTTGTGATACAAATTTGTGAGTTCACCCTGCTTTCTTGAGCTCAAATGGTATACCTATTACTTTCTTGCTTGTTTGCGATACAAATTTGTTAGTTCACCCTGCTTTCTGGAGCCCTAATGGTATAATTTTTTGTTTGGACGTATGTGCTTATGTATGGCAGACAAACTGGAGAAGGCCCAAGGGTATTGATTCACGTGTCAGGCGTAAGTTTAAGGGAGTCACTCTGATGCCTAACATTGGTTATGGCTCTGATAAGAAGACTCGCCACTACCTCCCCAACAAATTTAAGAAATTTGTTGTCCACAACGTCAATGAGTTGGAAGTTCTTATGATGCACAACAGGTCAGAAACATTTCTTTTGAACTACTTGTGAATTTTTCATGGTTTATGATTTAGAATGTTTCTTACCCTTACTGTCCAATATAACTGTAGGACTTACTGTGCTGAGATTGCACACAACATTTCCACCCGGAAGAGAAAGGAGATTGTTGAACGTGCAGCTCAGTTGGATGTTGTTGTCACCAACAAACTCGCCAGGTTGCGCAGCCAGGAAGACGAGTGAGCTTTGGAGCTATTGTTGGACTTTCCTTTGTGTGTTTCCTAGTTTCAGCATTTTGGAAGAGATCTTATTCAGAATCTTATTTTTGTTTTCATTTCAGTATTGTTGAATCTAGACTCTAGTCTCTAGTTTACTAATCTGAGACATGTTAAATGATATGAAGTTATGCCTACTCATATTTTCTCTTGATTGCCTTGTTTTTCACTGCACAAGTATTTTTTATTTCTGCACTTACGTTTTTCTTGGTTCAACAACTCATGAGTTGGAAAGAAGCATATTTGTGCAAATGCAAACTTCTATATATAGATGGGAGAGTTGTGTGCTATGTGTATGACTGCTGGGTGTTTGACCGACTTACTTGTTTTTCAGTTTAATTGTGGAAATTGTGTTAACCAAATGACCGGTTCCTACTTTTAATACCCAGTACTCTTTGTACCCGCTTAGTCTGATCAGATTGTCATTCAAGACAGTTTTGCACAAGTACTGTTTGCCTTTCTGGGCAAGTTTGAAACAGTATGTTGCATCTTGTAGTTCCCACTTTCAGAGTTTGCCCTTCTGGACACATTGTCAACATTCCATAGGCTATGTTTGGTAGGGCTGTTCTTTGAGAAAAAGCTGGCTTCTGCTTATTTCTGAGAATAAGTGGCTGAAAAGCAAAGCTGCTGAGTGTTTGGTAAACTGGCTTTTTATAGGAGCTGTCAGTGGCAGAAGCAGTGGGAAAGTGTTTGGTAAATCAAACTGGCTTGTGCTTTTTATTTGTGGAATGACCAAATTGAACATGAGAGATTATTTTGCCTTGATTATATACCAAACAATGTTGTTCAAATCCTCTTGTTATTATTTTTAATCTTTATTATGTTCTTATTAATTTTTGTTAACTTTCAATTTTTATAATCATGGTGACTATATGATTAATATTGGACAAATTTAAAAATAACTTATACAAATATATTAGTAACATTAATAACAATTTGTTTCTGGTTCGCATCAAATGTTCACGTTATTATGCTCATTCATCAAACTTTGAGTAATGCTATTTCTTATTGTTTCCATTTCTTGTGCACCGTGACCATGATATTCTTTTTCTACATCATCATCCATTTCTATCTCACCACTTGACCCATAACCTTCTCTTTCTTCACTGCGGACAAAATGTCTATCACCATGTGCATGTATCTGTATATAATTATGAAGTGTCATGGTAGCAATGACAATCTTCACTTGCTTTTCAAATGAATAACCTTGCATGTCCCTTAAAATCTTCCACTTTTTTTTTCCAAACTCCAAATGTGCGTTCTATAACGCTTCTAAGAGAAGAGTGTGCTTTTTTTTCACTAAAAAGATGTATTGCTGAGGTGAGTGAAGAGTTTATGTCCATGCTACTAAAAAGAAAGATCCGCATAGCATAAAAGAGCAGCAAAGGATGATACAACGATAATAAAAGACAACCATCACTACCACCAAGACTTCATGTGGAAATAAATGGAGCTGAAGAATCAAAGACTACATTCTAAAGTCAACAGACAATGCCATTCCAATAAACTTGGTAGTAAATTGCTTACTTGCACAACAAATTGGCGTACACAAGATAACCAGTTAGGCTGGAAATTGTTATCAAACAAGGTAGAACATTTGAAAACAATTTGGAAATCATGGAATTTGACACCAAGTTCCAATTAAAAAGTAAAGAACCAATCAACTCACCCCAAAAACACACTACAACATAGCAGTCTTACATACCACCCTAAATCTTTCATCCTACATCTTCGCTACAACAGAAATTTCACAAAACCTTCAACCAGTGACTCAATGGCATACAAATCTATTAACTATTCAGGACCATGTCCGTTTGCCTCTTCCACAACATATGCAGAAATAAGCTTCTGCAAAAAGATACAGTCCAGTAAAATAACATCGCATTTGAGTCCAGAAACTACAACAATTCAGGTAACACTGTGAAAATGCTTGCAAGGTGACATTTCTTCAAAAAACAAAAAGTACACACATATGACAGAGACTACACAGAAACCCTTCACATATACAATCTTGGATATTAAACCCAACACAATACTCTGCTTCACCTACATATTCTAAATCCAAAATCCAAAATCAAATACAAACCAGAACTGAAAAAGAAAATGTAAACAGTAATCACTGAGCTTAAGCTTGCCTCTCATTAATCTTGCTCCTCCTTCTCTACATAAAAATTCCTCAAACCTCAAAAAAAAAAAAAAAAAAGACCTGCTTGATTTTCTTCATCATCGTCTTCAAACTCATCATGGTTGCCCTTGGAAGCCTTCGCCATGTCCGATACACACTGCAAAATGACACAATCAATTTCTGCCAAGAAAACAAGAAAAAGAAGCCAAATTTAGAGAGGAAGAGGGAAAAAAGAGAGTACCTTTGAGGTCGGAGGAGTGGAGATGGGTATATCGACGTCGGGGCTGCGGTCTATGATGACGGACGGAGATGGAGAGCGGTGACGGGGAGCAGCGACGATGTGAGGGAGAGAGATACGTCTGTGATGGGGAGCAGCGACGATGTGAAGGTGACGGGGAGCTTCGAGGATGCGGCGGTGAGGGAGCAGCGAGGATGCGGCGGTGCGGGTGTGATGAGGGAGAGATCTGGGGGAGCAGGGAAGCTGTGATCTGCGGGTGTGATGAGGGAGAGAGATGGGGAACAGTTACCGATGGGGAGCAGCGACGATGCGAAGGTGACGGGGAGCTTCGAGGATGCGGCGGTGAGGGAGCAGCGAGGATGTGATCTGCGGGTGTGATGAGGGAGAGATCTGGGGGAGCTGTGATCCGCGGGTGTGATGAGGGAGAGAGATGGGGAACAGTTACCAATTTGGGAAATGCGAAGGGTTAATGGTTCAGCTGAAATTGTTTCAGCTTGGAAGGGTATCTACCGGTATTTTGAAATTTTCATTAATCTACAGTAACACCGCTACAGTAGATTTTCGGGCTTCTGGCTTTTAAAAGCTGGGGTTCGGCAGCTTCTGCTTTTGGGCAGAAGCCACAGCAGCTTCTGGAGGAAGCTGATGAGAAGTTGGCTTACCAAACACTTATGGGTCTTCTGCTTATAAGCAGGGGAGCTAAAAAGCCCCCCCCCCAAACATAGCCATAGTCATTCCTCGTTTCTAGTTGCCGATTTACTCTGCAAAGTCTTTTGTACGATGAAATTGCATTAGCTTAATTTAATTTCCATCTATACCATGAAGAATGCTGATTATGCCTGTTAGTCAAATACTATTGGAATTTTCATCTTTGTTAATGGTAGTCATGTCACCAGCATGAGTCGTGAATGTGAATCAAAACTGAGATGCTGATTATGCCATGAAAAATGCTGATTATGCCTGTAAGTCAAATACGATTGGAATTTTCATCTTTGTTAATGGTCTCGACCCTTAGCTGACAAGGGTACCACCTGTTTTTTACCCATCTGGTCATCTCTGCCTCCTTCCTCTTCCCCTCCTCCCCTTATATTTGCATAACCCCGTCTGTCTCTTTCACCATGGTTGCGGTGGAAGAGTTCACATCTCAACTAGTGGCGGCTTGCTTGCGCTCTAAGGTGATTGAGTCGGCAGCTTCGGTGGAGGATGATGTCCCAGAAAGTCTTTTTGTCTTCCTCGTGGTGTGCCTTGAGTTGACGGATTTGGCGGTAATTATGTAGAATCAAATCGTGCTCCTACCCATCCTTCTGTTGCTACACCGGCATCAGTTAAGCAATCGGGCTCAACCCATTGTCTCTCTCCCTAGAATAGAGAAAGATCAGGGAAGATGCTTAACTTTCTTTGGAGGCAGGGGCAGAATTAGGAATGAAATGTGAAGCGCAAACTTGTCCATGTGCAATATTATTTGAAATATGAAGCACAAACGCGTTCATGGGCTTTCCGATGTGATTTGGGCCTCAAAACATAAATTCCGGTTAAAAGTCAGATTCACGTGCAACATGACATTTCTGTACTAAATCGGCCATAACTTCTTTTAGAAAAATGATATTGACGGAACCGTAAAAAGTTATTTAAAGTGTTTGTATTTTTGTCTTTTTAAAAATTAAAAAATTGTTTTTTTTTAATAGGAAATAAATTGTTAAAAATTTATATTTTATACACCTCCTAAATTTCAAAAAGATGAAAAAAAAAAAAAAACTCATAGAAAATTAGAAATGCATTGTTGAATGAAATATGATGTCAAGGGATTTTCCCCGAAATGTATGCTCAAGATGAAGGGTAAGTTTTTTTTTTTTTTTTTTTTTTTTTTTGAGAAAAAGGTAAGGTTTCTTCTGTATGGAAGAAATCATCCCTTACGAGAAACAAATCCAGAGGGTGATGATTCTGGAAGAAGGCTTTGTTTGATCGCCTAGATGAAGAAACTCATTCTGAAATTTTGATGTAGTAATGATGACCACGCAGTTAAATTGAATATGAAGGTTGACTGACTTTTTTTTTTTTTTTACTTATTTGTATTCATTCATTTTTTTAGCATTTTTCTGAACTTTCTTGTAATATTGTACTGTTGTTATGAGTTCTTATTTTTTGAGGATCACGACTGTGACAGGTCTCTTGTAATACTATCATTTTATTCAATACAATTATCGTTTCTACTAAAAAAAAAAAAAATACAAGTTAATTTAGTCTCTACCTAGTAACATATGTCAAAGTAAGACCAATATTACAAGCTGTCTAGTGTCAACTGTCAACTGTCAACTGTCAACTATGGCCACTGAATATCCCCCAACTTCTTTCAAGTTTCACACGTGGGTTTTGAGGCTTTGATTGACAACTTCCAACAGCATCATCACAAAGACAAATGTCCATTGCAGATCAGGAAGGATATCATGGCTTCCTCTTTGAATTGTAATCAGCGAGAAACCAATCAAAACATGTTAAGATGATATCTTTCTGCTATTGGGTATTAGTTATTTATTGTATTGAACTAGCAAAATGTCAGCTCTCTGAGAAAAGCTTTCGGCTCCATTGATTTCGAAGGGGACACAATAGCCATTTGCAGGTGGAGCAAATCACATTGTTCGGTTCTCATATGAATATCAACATATTCGATCGGTAAGAAGCTGTGTTAAGTGTTTATTATGACAAAGGAAGTTGTTAGCCGTTGTATCCATCTATTGAATCTGAAGGTCATATCTCTATCTCATATCTGTTTCTTCTCGATCTCTTTTCTTTAAGAATTCATGAACTGGTCCATTCTAACGCTCATACAATGAATTCAAATTTCTGAAACACCTTGTGATAATTAAATTATACCTTAAGAGGAAAAGAAGACGTGGTCGCCAAGTCTATAGAGGTGTAAGATGTTTTATGTTCCTGTTTCGTTCATGTTGAAGTCAGAAGCATGCGTGGTCTGACTTTCTTAATAGAAATAGAAAATTGGTTAATTGACTTGAAACAATTCATAAACTAAGAATGTGAAGAGTAAAGTAGTCAGGAGGTTATTTGGAGTATTATTTGGAGAACGCGCCTCACGCGCCTAAGAAAAAAGGAAAAATCGGAGTGGGTGTTTTCTCTCCCGGCCGAACACGGCAGGCGATCGTGCCGCTGCGTTCTGGCCCGGGAGAGGATTGATGGTTCGAAGGTGTGGGGGGCTGTTGGAGCAGCGGTGTGACCCTGGGAGAGTGGATGATTCTCCGTTTTCGGGCGGTATGGATCGATCTCGAGCTGTACTGTTCGGATCCGGGGCGGAGGCTGTGGTGCTGCTACGTCGTTCTTCGCTTGTCCGGTGGTGGTTTCTGGCGGTATCGACCTTACATGGGTTGGGGCTGTGGCGATCCAGATCGGATCTGTCTCCGATTTGGTCTGGTTTCGTCTGGTGGTTGGTTGTCTGGTGTAGGAGCTGGCTATTGCGCAACAGGGCGGTGCTGCGACGGATGGTTTCGGCGCGGTGGTTTGTTGCTGTGTGGCGGCGGATTGATGGCGATGGGACTTGCCGGCGGCGGATGTGGCTACGTGCAGCGCGTGGCTTTTGCGGGGGAGAATGGGTGTTGGGCCGGGCCAATGTTTTTCGGCCTAGTTGGTGTATTCTGTTTGTTTTCAATTTGGTTTTCTGTTATGTGTTTCTTTCTTGTTTGAAAATAAGTCCCCCCTCTGTTGAGCGGGGGTTTGGGTGTTTTTATGCCGCGCCAATGCCATTGTTATGGTGTCTTGGTCGGCTTGGTTTGGGTGCTAGTCCCTACTCTTATGAGATAGGGTTAGGGAGTTTCGGTTTGTTTGGTGTGTTGCCTTATTCTCAGGATCGCAATTTGTTTCTTGGTGGCCAAAGTAATGGGGAGAAGCTCCCGCACATGGTCTGGCAGTATTGGGTCATGGTGCTGGAGGGAGTGGCTTTCTTCTTGAGGTTGGCTGCGGGGATGTGCGTTGCCTCTTGGGGGAGTATGGAGGTTGTGCCATGGACATGGTGTTTTTTCCGGGGACTATTTGATTTACTATCGATGTTCTCTTGCTGTCAACGTGATTGTCATTTGTTCATGCACGTGGTCTGGTGGGTTTGGGACACGGTGCTGTCGGTGGATAGGTGGCTGTTTGTTATGTTGGCTGCAGGGTCTTATCGTTACTCTCGGAAGTGGTCTCATGTTGTAGCCCGCGTGAATGGGCGAATTTGGTGGGTGGTAGTTGGGCTTTTTTAGCTCACGGAGGTCGGTCGTTTCGACTGGTTTGCCACTTATGGTTCTAGCTTGGAAGGGGTTGTGCGCGACTCACCAATCATTCGACCTGTGGATGAGGGTGGAGTTGCGGCTTGTCACACCCGTGTTTTGTAGTCTGTTTGCTTGGTTTTGAATAAAGGACTATGTTTTCTTCTCAAAAAAAAAAAAAAACTAAGAATGTGAAGCTTAAGGCCTAAGCTCGAACACTATTTTGGGGGTGACCAAATTCCTCAAATTTAAAGTGCTCAGCAGTAGGCCTGGGCACAGTTGGGCTGGGTCGGTTATCAGGCCCAAACCGAACACTAACCGAAATAATCGGAAATCCTATTTCTAGAACCGAATAGCATATTCTTGCTGGCTTGAGCCGAATTTTCAGTTGGTCTGAATTCTTGAATCGGGGCGGGTCGGTTTCGGTTGTATTATGGGCCCAAATTTTTTATTTTCAAGCCCAATATTTCTGCTTACTATTATCAGCCCAATTGGACTTTTTCAGTCCATTTTCAGCATTACAAGTTTACAACATCCAAGTGCGTAACATTACAAACAAGAATATTCAAATCCAAGCATTCAAACTTGCAAATGCATCATCCCAAACCTGCAGCAAACCTAACATCTAGGCATTTCAAAATTCAGACCTGCAGCAAATCTAATATCTAAGCATTTCTGTTATTTCAAACCTGCAGCATTTCTAGCATCTAAGCATTGCAAACCTGCAACAACTCTTAACATCTAAGCATTTCAAACCTGCAGCATATCTAACAGTTTAAACCTGCAGCAAATCCAACAGTACAAATCCACCAAGCAAATGCATCATCGTAATCATACAAACCTGCAGCAAAACTAAGCAATTCAAACCTGCAAATGATCAAACCTAGAATTTTATACATCACTAAGTAGTTCAAGTGTCCAACAATAGTCTCACAATTAAGTTCAAAGCAATGAAGCTAAATAAGTTATTACAAACCAAATAGCTAATTAAGTCTTGCTGCAATGCTGCCAACAGTCCCAACACTACCACAGTTCAGCAGAAAAACAAAGAAAGTAGCACAACATTGGGAAAAAAATAATAATAATAACAAACATAAACTTGCTGCCAACAGCGCGCTCACTTCATCATGCCATCGTCACAAGCACTCAAGCAGTTCATTCCTCAGATGTGGTGACCTGAGTAGTAACGCTCGATTCTAGTTCAAGAAAAAGAAAATAGATAAAAGAAAATATATTAGATAAAACAACTAAAAAACCTAGAAACAAATGCAAATACATATAATGACTGAAATTAAACAAACTTTTACCTGATTCAAACTTTTCCAGCTCACCATACATCTCCAACTCAATTCTAGTAGGTTCTTGATATAATTGGGCCACACCATTAGCCCTTAACCAGTCACTACAGCAAACCAAACATTCAACCATCTTTGGTGTCAAGCTAGCCCTAAAAGGATTGATAACCCTTTTGCCAAGGCTGAAAGCACTCTTGGATGCCACTATTGAAGTTGGAATTCCAAACACATCTCCAGCCATTTGGGACATAATAGGGTACCTTGATGCATTCCCTTTCCACCAGTCCAATAACTAAAAATTCTTATTTGAAGGGTCCTCGGAAGCCTCTAGCAGATACTTGTCAACCTCATTTTTAATCTCCACAACATCTTTCTCTTGTCATAACACCATAAACTCATCCATGGTTTAAGCATGGTTGTCCTGTTAAGAAACATCCACAGCTTCATTGTCAAATTTGGGAATGGTTGCATGAGCAGAAGCTTGGGCAGCTTCTGGATCAGCCTCCAAATACTCTTGAAACATGTCCAAAAAGAGGCTTTTGATCTCAACACCATCATTGCAACCATCTCTTTGTCTTGCTGAAGCTTGGGGAAGAAATATTGAAGATAAAGCAGCTTGTATCAAGGATCCAAGATAACAGCAATCATGAGAACCTTGTTCATGTCTTCCATTTCCCTCCAATACTTGTCGAACTTCCTTTTCATGGATGTCCCAATGCTTACTAATAGCTGATCATCGTTGCTAATGCATTTGTCAAGCTCTCCGACAATGGTTTACAACCACAACATGGGCTGATTTGCTATGACAACCTTGGTTCCACTAAACTGCAGTGTTGCATCATAAAAAAAAATTCAAAAACTTCACCAACCATGCTGCCTTGTCCCAATCAGCAACCATTGGGGCTCATCCCTCTTCTTGCCACCAACCCTTTCTTGAAAATAACCTTCAAATTGAGAATCCTCATCCTCAAATCTCAAAAATGCCTTTCTGAACTTAACAGCAATATCCAACATAAAATAAGTGATGTTCCACCTAGTACAAACATCCAATGGAACTATCAACACATTGGAATCAACTTTTTCTTGCGAAGCACACTTTCTAAACTTCTCCAATCTTGCGGGAGAAGACCTGATATATTTGACACAGTTCCTAATGGCATCGATAGATGAATCCAACTCCTCTATGCCTTCCTTAACAATTAAGTTAAGGATATGGCAGCAACACCTCATGTGCAAAAACTGACCATAAGACCAACTACTTCCAATTTCCTATCTTTTTCTTCATATAATTGAGGGCCACCTTATTAGGGCTAGCATTGTCGACAACTATGATAAAAACCTTTTCTATTCCCCATCCTATCAAGCATGACTCCACAAGCTTCCCAATAGTCTTACCCTTATGGTCAGGAATGACAATAAAATTCAAGATCCTCTTGTGCAAAACCCAAATTTCATCGATGAAGTGGGCTGTGAGAACCATATAATTGTCATTTTGGATCGAAGTCCAAGTGTCAGTGGTGAGGGAGACTCCCTGAGAATAGGTAGCTAAAATATTTTTAATCCTAGTTTTCTCACCTTGGTAGAGATCCCAGATTGATATCTCTAACTACTTGCCTACGGGAATGTGGTTTAAAAAAAGGCCGAGTTACTTTCAAAAAATCAATGAAACCTGGTGCCTCTACCAAACTAAAGGGTAACTTATCCCTAATCACCATTTTAGCACAAAACAGACTAGATCTGGTTTCTTCATATCCAAGTGCAGCAATATTACCTCCATTATCAGCATAATCAAATACCAGATGCTTCTGTTTCTTCAACTGAATGTACAAGGGACATTTCCGGCAGCCATACAACATGTGGTTCCTCATACTTGAAGTCCCATTCGACTTGGAGTGCACATAGTAGGTCTGGGGACAGTAGTTGCATTTTGCTCGAGGCTTATCCATCTTTGAACCATCAGGATTGGTGAGCTTGGTGAAGTGATCCCATGCTATGCTCTTATTCTTCCTTTTGGGTGTAGAATTAGTTGTAGGTTGCTAAGATGTTGTAGTATTAGCAGTAGTAGCAGTAGTGGAAGCAGGCTGGACTAATGGAACAACTCCCATAGCTGCTGCAGGTTCCAGTTAGGATTGAGTGGTGCCTATGCTTGATCCAGTTGGAGTTCCTTGAGTTCCTTCTATCATCTGCAGAAGAAACAATTTCCTTAATTTCATAATCTGAGCAAACAAGTGAGAAGCATTCTGAGAAGTTTTTACAACTCACTTTGAAAAAGAAAAATTTATGAATTCGTCGCTACTTAAACAACTTAGAATGTTAAATATTGTCACAACCAAACCAAATGGTTGTTTCTTTTGTAATCTAATCACCAGTGCATCATAATCAACTTCATGGCATATGCTTCTTAGATTTGGACCCAAGATGTCAAAATCTTGTGACAAAATATGATTAAATTTAACTTCATCTTCTTCATTGTATGAGGTCCACAGTTTCCATGGGGACAGTACTTTTGAATAAATCTTGTGGGCAAGAAGCTATACCGTACTAAATTCTTCAAATTAGAGGGAGGGGGTCCAAACCCTTAGGCCGTGTTTGTTTTCCTTCATATAAGGACTAGATAGGAAAATAAAAGTCAAATCTGACCACTAGTCATGTTTGGAGGCCCAGATATGGTTGGGCCGGAAATCTTGTGTCCTATCAGACATGGATAACAAATCCATTTAGAATGGTATCATAAAACAAATCCATCTTCTGATTTCTCTCTCTCGACTCATTCTGACCACGCAAAATGCTCTAGACGTTCATCTTGCTAATCTGCTCCGTCCCAATTTTCTGGCCATTTTCGACTGCTTCCGACCTTCTCCAACCTTCTTTGATCTCATTCTGCTGTCTTTTAGGTAAATTTCTCTTCAATTTTAGCTCTTGTTTGTGGTTCTCGATCTGTAGCTGCTATTTTCTCTAGGAGATTCAATTTCAATCATATGTAATGCATCTTTCTCTCTAATTTGATGGGTTTTCTTCTCCTTTTATCTGGGATTGTAAGTTTAATTCATGGGTAATATGAATTTTTGATTAATTGAGATTTGGTTTGTATGTATTTGTATGTATGTGATTAATTCATCGAGAATGGATGTCATGAAGTAGTTTGTATGTATTTGTATTCATGAAGTAGTTTTCGATTTTGATTGTTACTATTTTTCCCCTCTTCTTGTTGCAACAATCGGACTCATGAATGTGTTTTGCATAAGATGGGAATTGATAACAATGTTTTAATTATCTAGAAGTGTCTTATACATGGCCTAACTGCAACAAGGAGTGGAAGCTTTTGAAAATAATGTGTTATAATGTCTTGCATTGCCATGGTTTCTTTCTCGTTTCCATTTTTACAATTAAGAGTTCATTGCAACTCATTAGTATTCTGTTTAATATCTTTGGTTTGGAGTTCCCTCTAGTCTGGTGCTTTCCAGTAGTGTGATAAGTTTTTGATACGAAATGCTTCTTTGTATGTGTGCAGAGTTATCATGGCTTCTAGTGCTGTTTCTTCTGGTAACTCTCTCTCTCTCTCTCTCTCTCTCTCTATATATATATATATATATATATATATATATATATATGCATATTGTTATATTTATTGACTACTGAGAGTTGCGACAACTCCCTAAACTCATAAGAATAGTCACTGTATGTGTTTTGCTACTGCAGTTTTTATGAAAGTTTCATAGTCATTTCTGAATTTTTCTGTCACATACTTATTTTCTTTTCTTTTCTTCTTGGCATGTTTTTAATGATTAGATGATGATAGAAGAAAAATTTGGATGTTTTTTTTGGTAAGGCTGCTGCATGTACATACACAAATCATGGGCGCAATGATGTTTTTGTATTTATGTGTTGTGGTGCATAGATCCCGCAAGAAAAGAAAGGTTTTAAGTGATCGAACATTTGTTAGGCATGATACTCTTCTAGATAAGTTCATAAATTCAAGTGACACAACATGTATAAATGAACTCCGGATGGATAGGAGGGCATTTCACCTGTTATGTGAATTACTTCGTCATGATGGGGGGTTGACGAATGATGGTTCAGTCCCGGTAGAAGAGCAAGTGTGTATGTTCCTACACATTCTTGCTCACCATGTAAAGAACCGTACAATACAAGATTGGTTCCAACGCTCAGGAGAGACTATAAATAGGTATTTTAATTCGGTTTTAAAATGAGTGTGTCGATTACAAGGTCAGCTACTAAAAGCACCAGAACCTGTGCGTGATGATGAGAGTGATGCTAGATGGAAACCGTTCAAGGTATGTGTGAGTCATTATAAGTTTATAATCTATATTGTCACTGATCGAATTCAAATTGTTTTTAGTGTTGTAGAGTTGATATTTTTGTTTCTCTAGAATTGTCTAGGTGCATTAGATGGAACATATATTAGGATGCAAGTACCTGAGGTTGATAAGCCAATATATCGAATGCGGAAGGGGGAAATTGCAACAAATGTCCTAGGTACATGTGATCGAAACATGATGTTCATCTTTGTGTTTCCGGGATGGGAGGGTTCAGTCTCAGATTCTAGAGTTCTTCGTGATGCATTGAGTAGGCCTAACGGATTAAAAGTTCCCAGAGGTAAGATCAAGATGCATAGAGATTTTATGAAAATGTTAACCATTAAAAGCTGAACTCATTTTGTTATTTAATTCTTAGGTTTCTATTATCTAGTGGATGCTGGATATGCAAATAGTGAGGGCTTTCTTGCGCCATATCGAGGAACTAGTTACCATATTGAGGAATGGGAGAGTCGTAGACATCGTCAGCAGTACTTTAATATGAAGCATGCCTCTGCAAGAAATGTGATTGAGAGATGTTTTGGAGTTCTTAAGGGTTGTTGGGCTATCTTAAGAAGTCCTTCCTTCTATCCGATAGATACTCAGACACAAATAATCCTTGCTTGTTGTCTTCTGCATAACTTTATTAGAAGAGAAATGTCTCAAGATCCAATGGAGCAACAAGTAAATCTAAACTACAATGGTATAACGAGGGTGCAAAGTTCTAATCGATCTAATATGTAATATTAGTAGAAGAGATGAATCTCCATCTGATCAATCGCATACATGGATGGGATGATTTGGCTGAAAAAATGTTTAATGAATGGAAGAGAAGACAAAGGCAAAGAGAAAGACAGAACATGATGATCCAATAGTTTCATATTGATAAATTTGCTGTTTGTTGATATTGATGTTTGGTAAGGCTTTTCGAAACTAATTGACAACAATACTATTCAGAATTTTTTGATTATGGCTGCTAATTATTCATG